>NC_136993.1:222500-230000 GCF_032717465.1 Coenobita brevimanus | reverse complement strand
GTGTGTGTACTTTAGACGATGTGTGTGTGTGTATGTGTGAAAAACGACAATAATAATAATAATAATAATAATAATAATAATAATAATAATAGTAATAGTAATGATATGAAGGTGATATAACAAAAGAAATCGCTAAGGAGAAACACCTCTTCTTCGTCTATTTATTTTCGTATTACACTTATCTTGTATAATATTTAAACTTTTATTATTAAAATTTGGCATTAGAAATATACATAGGGATATTGTGGTATAATAAATCGCTTGTTAGGAGGTGCAAAGGACGCCCCAACCGCGGCGATAATGTCTGCCTTCTTCCCAGGATCTGTGACGTCATACAAGCAGCCATCTTTGTTTCTACCCCAAATCATAACAAACAAGCGAGGTGACTACGTGAGGGCCTGAACCTTCGCGCAGACGGCAGGGGAGACACAGACAGACACAGACAGACACAGACATCAATAAACTCTCACGCCATCACGCCAAAATCCCGAGAAAACGCGTGAAAAAGGGTTAAATATGGCGAGATGAGGGAAGGGTGACGCTTGACCGAGTTGGCGCCAAAGGGGAAGGCATGATGGTGTTGCCAAGGTTAGCGTTTTTCTGCTTTAACTTAGCGAGGATATTCAGCGTCTAGCGATAAATAATACCGATATTCTGGTGATTTGTCGATACACTGGAGACGTTAGCAATGTTTTCGTGGCAGCAGCACTATTTCTAGCGATTATATCACTCTCCTAGCGCTACTGTAGAGAAATTAACACGTTCTAAGTGATATTTTTCTGACTTTAGCACTTTCTGGCGATAGTCTTGGGATTTTAACATTTCAAGCAACATTTCACACCTTATCACTTCTCTAGCGATATTCTACAGGTATTAGCACCCGTTCTGGCAATATGCTAGGCATCTTTACACTTTTGTCGCAAGTGTAGCGGCTTTAGCAGCACCGTAGCAGCTTCTGACTTAGCGACCCTTGCTACTTCAGCGTCTGGGAGAACTCAAGTACCCAGCCTGGACGCGCGTTCCCCCATTGAGCGAATCATGAAATCATCCACTTTGCCTCACGAGAAAACCACCTTAAATAAGAGTCAGACAAATACCCCCAAGGCTCCTAGATTGCCCATTCCCCTTGCCTGGTTGAGAGGACGGGCAAGATGAGGATCGATTGGGTATAACGGAGTATAACGGAATGTTTGGGTGAATATAACGGACTTTAACGGAATTTGTGAATGGATATAACGGAATTAACGGAATATATGAATGGTTTATGTGGAAAGGTGAAGCCAGAGTGAGTATAACGGAGTATAACGGAATGTTTGGGTGAATATAACGGGATTTAACGGAATATATGAATGATTTATGTGGAAAGATGAAACTAGATTGAGTATAACAGTATAATGGAATATTTGAATGAATATAACCGACCTTAACGGAATATATGAATGATTTATGTGGGAAGATGAAGCTAGATTATAATGCTGCCATCAGGCTTTAGGAAATTAGCAAACACACACACACACACACACACACACACACACACACACACACACACTCACTCACACACACATACACACACACACACGTTCATCATCGTTTAAAGTACACACATGTTGATGCACGCACATAAACACACATGACTTAGGCACACGAGCACTCTTGCATCCAAAGTACACACACACACACACACACACACACACACACACACACACACACACACACACACACACAGAGGGAGGATGTTTATGCCTGTGTGTGTGTGTGTGTGTGTGTGTGTGTGTGTGTGTGTGTGTGTGTGTACATGACCTTCCACTTTTATGTACGAGTATGTTTTTGTTTAACTGATTGTTTGTTTGTGTATTAGGCCTGGAGAGAGAGAGAGAGAGAGAGAGAGAGAGAGAGGACAAGTAGTACATTCAGCGGTATTACGACCCATATCAAGAAGGTGCCGTGGGTATGAGAGAGAGAGAGAGAGAGAGAGAGAGAGAGAGAGGGTAGCAGGGCGGCAATCAATGCATCAGTCGACCACCATACCCATCACAGCCCTGCCCTTGCACAATCTCTCTCTCTCTCTCTCTCTCTCTCTCTCTCTCTCTCTCCACAAATCTGTCAACCTCTTGCCAATCTTCCAATCAGCTACTTATCCCTGCCTCTCTCTCTCTCTCTCTCTCTCTCTCTCTCTCATCCTGTCTGTCGCCTGTCTAGTTCCTTTGAAGCAAATTTGTCTTACGTTCCCCCCCCTTTTCTTTTCTCTCCTTCCCTCCCCTTCCCTTCCCTCCCCTTCCCTTCCCTTCCCTCCCCTCCCCTTCCCTTCCCTTCCCTCCCCTTCCCTTCCCTTCCCTTCCCTCCCCTTCCCTTCCCTCCCCTTCCCTTCCCTTCCCTTCCCTTCCCTTCCCTCCCCTTCCCTCCCCTCCCCTTCCCTCCTCCCCTCCCCTCCCCTCCCCTCCCCTCCCCCATCGAAATATTTGAGTTTTTTCCCTCCCCCTCCCCATATTTCGTATCTATCAGTGCATTTATCTATCTGTCTATCTCCACCTATGTCTGTCTATCTATCTATCAGTCTGTCTTTCTCTTTACCTGTCTATCTGTCTATATATCTATCATTCTATTTAGCTGTCTATCTCTTTATATATATATATCTATTTATTTAACTACCTGTCTGTCTATTTATCTATCTATTTATCTATGTATCTGTCTATCTATCTATCTATCTATCCGTCCATCTCCCTGTCTGTCAATGGAAATCGATATTGAACTTTTGCAAACAGTATGACCTGTGTGTGTGTGTGTGTGTGTGTGTGTGTGTGTGTGTGTGTCTGTCTGTCTGTCTGTCTGTCTGTCTCTCTCTCTCTCAGCCATTTGTCATAAGAGGCTTTATTGCACGTTCAGATTTCACAAGACTCGCCCGCATGCCTTGGAGACGACGTGACGAGAGAGAGAGAGAGAGGGAGATAGATAGATAGATAGATAGAGAGAGAGAGAGAGAGAGTCACTGAAAAACAATGCATCCTCCTACCTTAACTAAAATATAAAATGAAAGAGTTGTCCACACAGTGAAGGGGATCTCTCTCTCTCTCTCTCTCTCTCTCCCCCCAGTACCTGAGAGTGCTAATAGGGTAATTACTAATGAGGAATAATTAACAGGGAATCGTATAATTAAACGATAATAATAAGTCATTATATTAATTATTTTTAGTAAGATATGATTTGTTAGTCTTCCTCCTCCTCCTTCTCCTCCTCCTCTTCCTCCTCCTCCTCCTCCTCCTTCTTCTCCTTCTCCTCTTCCTCCTCCTCCTCCTTCTTCTCCTTCTCCTCTTCCTCCTCCTTCTCCTTCTCCTCCTCTTCCTCCTCTGTCTTCATTCAATTTTCTCCCATGATTTTTCGCTCCTTTGTATATAGGATTGTGTGTGTGTGTGTGTTTGTGTGTAGAGAGAGAGAGAGAGAGAGAGGTAGAGAGCGATATTGATAAAGCAGTGAGAGAGAGAAATAAAGAGAGACAGAGATAAAGGAGAAAGGTAGATAAGCCTTGGAGAGATAGGCATAAAAGAGTGATAGGTAATAGGTATACATACACGAAAGTTAAAGTAAGAAGAGAAAAAAAAAGAAGTTGAGAGGATAACGTGGAACTGCTGCTGAGTAAATCAAGCGGACCCGTACTCTTGAATGTGCCCAGACAGGAATCCAAGAGTACAGGGCGTGGTGATCAAGTGCGAACCCTTCCGCCTCGGTCCCCTAGCTCGTCTTTGAAGCCTTGAGGACCAGAGGATGAGGGCCTTCACGTGGTGGCTCTGAGAGGAAGTGGGTGAGCTATGCTTGAGGGGAGGGAGTCCTGGCGCTTACAGCTCCTGGCCTTCCTCGCCACCCAGTTCCCAGATATACAGCATTAGATTAATGATGTGAACGACCAGGAAAATCCAACACAGTTTCTTTAATGTCTTTCTTATCCAGGGCCAGGGGCTGTCCTCGGGGCTGTCCTCTTCTCCCTTTTCCCTTTGATCGTCGTCTTGTCTCTCTCTCTTTCCCTCCGGCTGTTCCTCACCCGCCCTTGGCCGCCTTTGACGCACCTGGGCAGGGAAGGGCGGGGTGAGGGATGGTGGCCGGGCATCGCAAAACATCTCGATGTTTAAGGACGCACACGACTGCCTCACAGCCCCTCCACTGCCCTCCTCATTCCCCCATTTTGCCCCAGTCCTGACCTGCCCCGCCGCCTGACCTACGTCCAGGGGCTCCACGGCAGGCGCGGGTGTGGTGTAGGGGTCTTTGTGCCTGGCCTCGGCCTGGATCTCGACCTCAGCCTCTGGCTGCATGTCAGCCTTAGTCCCTGACTGCATCTCGACCTCAGTCCCTGGCTGTGTCTCAACCTCAGTAACCTCAGTCCTTTACTGCATCTCGACCTCAGTCCCTGACTGCATCTCGACCTCAGTCCCTGGCTGTGTCTCAACCTCAGTCCTTTACTGCATCTCGACCTCAGTCCCTGGCTGTGCCTCAACCTCAGTCCCTGACTGCATCTCGACCTCAATCCCTGACTCCATTTCGACCTCAGTCCCTGGCTGTGTGTCGACCTCAGTCCCTGGCTGTGTGTCGACCTCAGTCCCTGGCTGTGTGTCGACCTCAGTCCCTGGCTGTGTGTCGACCTCAGTCCCTGGCTGTGTGTCGACCTCAGTCCCTGGCTGTGTGTCGACCTCAGTCCCTGGCTGTGTGTCGACCTCAGTCCCTGGCTGTGTGTCGACCTCAGTCCCTGGCTGTGTGTCGACCTCAGTCCCTGGCTGTGTGTCGACCTCAGTCCCTGGCTGTGTGTCGACCTCAGTCCCTGGCTGTGTGTCGACCTCAGTCCCTGGCTGTGTGTCGACCTCAGTCCCTGGCTGTGTGTCGACCTCAGTCCCTGGCTGTGTGTCGACCTCAGTCCCTGGCTGTGTGTCGACCTCAGTCCCTGGCTGTGTGTCGACCTCAGTCCCTGGCTGTGTGTCGACCTCAGTCCCTGGCTGTGTGTCGACCTCAGTCCCTGGCTGTGTGTCGACCTCAGTCCCTGGCTGTGTGTCGACCTCAGTCCCTGGCTGTGTGTCGACCCCAGTCCCTGGCTGTGTGTCGACCTCAGTCCCTGGCTGTGTGTCGACCTCAGTCCCTGGCTGTGTGTCGACCTCAGTCCCTGGCTGTGTGTCGACCTCAGTCCCTGGCTGTGTGTCGACCTCAGTCCCTGGCTGTGTGTCGACCTCAGTCCCTGGCTGTGTGTCGACCTCAGTCCCTGGCTGTGTGTCGACCTCAGTCCCTGGCTGTGTGTCGACCTCAGTCCCTGGCTGTGTGTCGACCTCAGTCCCTGGCTGTGTGTCGACCTCAGTCCCTGGCTGTGTGTCGACCTCAGTCCCTGGCTGTGTGTCGACCTCAGTCCCTGGCTGTGTGTCGACCTCAGTCCCTGGCTGTGTGTCGACCTCAGTCCCTGGCTGTGTGTCGACCTCAGTCCCTGGCTCCGTGTCGACCTCAGTCCCTGGCTCCGTGTCGACCTCAGTCCCTGGCTGTGTGTCGACCTCAGTCCCTGGCTGTGTGTCGACCTCAGTCCCTGGCTGTGTGTCGACCTCAGTCCCTGGCTGTGTGTCGACCTCAGTCCCTGGCTGTGTGTCGACCTCAGTCCCTGGCTGTGTGTCGACCTCAGTCCCTGGCTGTGTGTCGACCTCAGTCCCTGGCTGTGTGTCGACCTCAGTCCCTGGCTGTGTGTCGACCTCAGTCCCTGGCTGTGTGTCGACCTCAGTCCCTGGCTGTGTGTCGACCTCAGTCCCTGGCTGTGTGTCGACCTCAGTCCCTGGCTGTGTGTCGACCTCAGTCCCTGGCTGAATGTCGACCTCAGTCCCTGTCTGCTTGTCGACCTCAGTCCCTGACTGCATCTCGACCTCAGTCCCTGACTGCATCTCGACCTCAGTCCCTGACTCCATCTCGACCTCAGTCCCTGACTGCATCTCGACCTCAGCCCCTGACTCCATCTCGACCTCAGTCCCTGACTGCATCTCGACCTCAGTCCCTGACTGCATCTCGACCTCAGTCCCTGGCTGTGTGTCGACCTCAGTCCCTGGCTGTGTGTCGACCTCAGTCCCTGGCTGTGTGTCGACCTCAGTCCCTGGCTGTGTGTCGACCTCAGTCCCTGGCTGTGTGTCGACCTCAGTCCCTGGCTGTGTGTCGACCTCAGTCCCTGGCTGTGTGTCGACCTCAGTCCCTGGCTGTGTGTCGACCTCAGTCCCTGGCTGTGTGTCGACCTCAGTCCCTGGCTGTGTGTCGACCTCAGTCCCTGACTGCATCTCGACCTCAGTCCCTGACTCCTTCTCGACCTCAGTCCCTGACTGCATCTCGACCTCAGCCCCTGACTGCATCTCGACCTCAGTCCCTGACTGCATCTCGACCTCAGTCCCTGGCTGTGTGTCGACCTCAGTCCCTGGCTGTGTGTCGACCTCAGTCCCTGGCTGTGTGTCGACCTCAGTCCCTGGCTGTGTGTCGACCTCAGTCCCTGGCTGTGTGTCGACCTCAGTCCCTGGCTGTGTGTCGACCTCAGTCCCTGGCTGTGTGTCGACCTCAGTCCCTGACTGCATCTCGACCTCAGTCCCTGACTGCATCTCGACCTCAGTCCCTGACTGCATCTCGACCTCAGTCCCTGACTGCATCTCGACCTCAGTCCCTGACTGCATCTCGACCTCAGTCCCTGACTCCATCTCGACCTCAGTCCCTGACTGCATCTCGACCTCAGCCCCTGACTCCATCTCGACCTCAGTCCCTGACTGCGTGTCGACCTCAGTCCCTGGCTGTGTGTCGACCTCAGTCCCTGGCTGTGTGTCGACCTCAGTCCCTGGCTGTGTGTCGACCTCAGTCCCTGGCTGTGTGTCGACCTCAGTCCCTGGCTGTGTGTCGACCTCAGTCCCTGGCTGTGTGTCGACCTCAGTCCCTGGCTGTGTGTCGACCTCAGTCCCTGGCTGTGTGTCGACCTCAGTCCCTGGCTGTGTGTCGACCTCAGTCCCTGGCTGTGTGTCGACCTCAGTCCCTGGCTGTGTGTCGACCTCAGTCCCTGGCTGTGTGTCGACCTCAGTCCCTGGCTGTGTGTCGACCTCAGTCCCTGGCTGTGTGTCGACCTCAGTCCCTGACTGCATCTCGACCTCAGCCCCTGACTCCATCTCGACCTCAGTCCCTGACTGCATCTCGACCTCAGTCCCTGACTGCATCTCGACCTCAGTCCCTGACTCCATCTCGACCTCAGTCCCTGACTGCATCTCGACCTCAGTCCCTGACTGCATCTCGACCTCAGCCTCTGACTGGATCTCGACCTCAGCCTCGGACTGGATCTCGACCTCAGCCTCGGACTGGATCTCGACCTCAGCCTCGGACTGGATCTCGACCTCAGCCTCGGACTGGATCTCGACCTCAGCCTCGGACTGGATCTCGACCTCAGCCTCGGACTGGATCTCGACCTCAGCCTCGGACTGGATCTCGACCTCAGCCTCTGACTGGATCTCGACCTCAGCCTCGGACTGG
>NC_136993.1:205000-207500 GCF_032717465.1 Coenobita brevimanus | reverse complement strand
CAGGTAACAGGCCGGAAATGACACGTCTTTGATTATGTAAGTAGAGAGAGAGAGAGAGAGAGAGAGAGAGAGTTTGACCTGGGTTCAAGCCCCGGGGGAGTCAGCATCTAAGAGTTAATCACTTTGACTTGAGGCAGAATTAGTCAGATACGTAACCTGTAGCTTAGGGATTTACGTAACGCCGGTCTGTTTGCGATTTATTTTGTCTTATACCTTGACAGTTTCTAATGTTACGGAAATTGTATGAGAGAGAGAGAGAGAGAGAGAGAGAGAGAGAGAGAGAGAGAGAGAGAGAGAGAGAGAGAGAGAGAGAGAGAGAGAGAGAGGATTGCAGGATAGGAGGTCATCAACTTCACACACACACACACACACACACACACACACACAGTTTTTTCTCCTCTTCACTTTCTTCTCTCTCCTTCTCCTCCTCCTCCTCCTCCTCCTCTCCTTTCCTCCCCTGATTGGAGGAAAGGGAGGAAAGGGTGGAGGGAAGGTAGGTAATTCCAATATCATGTTATATACAGCAATCACGTAATGGCCAAGGGAGCTGACCTGAACACCCCTTCCATAGCGACTTATTCTGTACATTGAAGCCGAATTTAAGGGTTCATAGGCTTTTTATCCTCTCTCCCTTAAGACTTTTTCATTTGCGATTTATTTTAGAATTTATGGCCATATTTTAAGGTGCATTGAAGAAGTTAAGTATTTCCTATTTCTCTCTCTCTCTCTCTCTCTCTCTCTCTCTCTCTCTCTCTCTCTCTCCGTGTTCTAAATGATGGTAGAGTAACACTGGTTCGTAAGCGATTTAGTTCACACGTAAATACATATACAGAAGCACACACATGTATAGGTATATATATTGAGAGAGAGAGAGAGAGAGAGAGAGAGAGAGAGAGAGAGAGAGAGAGCATTTCACCCCTGCCTCAAATCCTACTCCCACCATCTAGATCCTGTACAAGCTTTCTCTCTCTCTCTCTCTCTCTCTCTCTCTCTCTCTCTCTCTCTCTCTCTCATTTCTGTACTTCCCCTCATCCCAGCCCCTCCGTTTGTTCTCTCTCTCCTCCCTCCCTCTCTTTCTCCTCCCCCCTCCTGCTGTCTCCTTCCTCTCCCCTCTCCTTCCCTCCCTCCCCTTCCCTCTCCCTCCTACTTTTCCTCCCCTCCCTCTCCCTCCTACTTTTCCTCCCTCCCCTCCCCTCCTACTTTTCCTCCCTCCCCTCCCCTTCCTACTTTTCCTCCCTCCCTCCCCTCCTACTTTTCCTCCCCTTCTCCTCCCCTTAATCCTCCCCACTCAATTCTCGGATTAGGACTTAGGAACTGCCCTCTCTCTCTCTCTCTCTCTCTCTCTCTCTCTCTCTCTCTCTCCAGGTGAGTACCCAGGAAACCAATTGTCCGTTTATAACGCTGGGTGGTAACCATATCACCAAATAACGGGATGACGGAACCTACTAGTGTGCCCTTGTTGAATGAGTGGAGATGCAAATGCGGCGTCCATCCAGGAGCCAACCGTCCGAAAGCAACAACAACAAGAGCTATTCCAGGATACGCAATTTCGGTTCATCCACCGCATTCGGCAAAAAACAAACAAAGCGATGGTTGGTATGGCCGAATCGTGCCTAATGGGCCGGATCTGATGCTACAGTCGGAGAGAGAGAGAGAGAGAGAGAGAGAGAGAGAGAGAGAGAGAGAGAGAGAGAGAGAGAGAGAGATTGGTTCAGTAGGTAAGTAGGTAGGTAGGTAGGTAGGTAGGTAGAGAGAGAGAGGGAGAGTACGTCGGTGATGAAGAGCTCCTCACCAACATTGCTCGTTTCTAGGCAACTCCACCTTTGTCCTGAGAGAGAGAGAGAGAGAGAGAGAGAGAGAGAGAGAGAGAGACGCCTTCACGTGGTGGCACTGATAAAACCGATCGGATCCACTGCCTGGCTATACACACGTCCCTCAACTCCCTCCCTCTCCCACGAAAGGACGATGGTGGACTGCTGGAGGAGGGCAACCTGATCTCTCTCTCTCTCTCTCTCTCTCTCTCTCACGTTATAGATTTACCTGGGCTGTATCACCTGGATTTTACCTCATTTACACCTCTCTCTCTCTCTCTCTCTCTCTCTCTCTCTCTCTCTCTCTCTCTCTCTCTCTCTCACACCTGTCCTCTGGTATTGAACCATGTGCACGCCAGATGACAATTGACGTACGTGTGTGCGTTATCTCATTAGGGAGATATGTAAGGCTTTGCTACGTGTACATGTGTGTATCTTTAAGGTTTACGTCTGTTTTTTAGAACATACGTGGATATTAGGTGTACATATGTGCGTTTTTAACTTGCGGGTGCTGTAGGCGTGCATATGTCTGATTTTTAAGGTGTACATAAATTTATATCTGTTTTTTTAATCAGGATTCGTACATGTGTCTGTATTTCTGTGTATATGGATCAAATGTACGTACATGTATATTTTGTAACGTACATATAGTCTTCTTTTATACGTTCATGTGTCTGTTTTCAAAGTAC
>NC_136993.1:180000-187500 GCF_032717465.1 Coenobita brevimanus | reverse complement strand
CACTTGTTGACACGTAGGGAACACGCATGCATAAATCTGGAGGGTGATCCCTTCTGAGACGAGATGGTGCCCACACTGGGATTAGGCAGGAAGGCTTGGTTGAGCACCGTTAGTCAGCCTGATTTCTACCCGACGGGCTGATGCCTCTTCCTGCCTGAGGTCTGCAGCAGAGCGGTCCACAGACCTCTCCACAAGACTCCCAGATGAGGAACCGCCCCGTGACCGAGCCATGCGGGACCGACTGTATGTTTTGTCCAGTCCAATCCCAGCTGGTGGTTTGTTAGTACTGTGGGTTGCTGCTGCCACTGTTAGTAACACAGCAGTAGTGTGGTGTTTACTGGTAACATAGCAGTAATGCACCACCACCACCACCACTGCCATACATAAAAACATAGACTGGGACCGAATTTGTCGATGCCCAAGTGTCTCTTCAGTGACGAGGGCGCGTGTACTCGTACAACAAGAGGAGGAGACCAAGGGAGTTGCCTGAGAACCACAGCAAGAATCCCAGCCAGCATCAGGTACACGGCCATGTGCAGGCTGGTGCTCATGTGTGAACGACTGAATGTCGCCTCCGCCACCTTCCAGGATATATATTAACAGAACGCCCTTCGTCACGCCGGCCAGACTAAGTTTCACCCGCACCACAAAAAGGACCGTAAGGAAGTTCGGGCCTATATTCGGGCTACTCCACGCCGTCACGACAACGGCGACCGTCTGGTGCTTCGTGGCCCTGTCCTGCCGCAGCTGCTATCGCTGTGGCAGCTGCGGCGGCATGGGCACAACAGCATGTTGACAGGCGACCGACATCCTCCTCCCTTCATGGAGAATGTCTCTTTACGAAGGACGAGAGGACCAGCGGCCGAAAAAGAGTAGCGTTTCCTGCACGGCTCGTAGGACGATGAGAACCAGTGCTCTCTCTCATATAGCCCCACGCTACCCGACTCACTGTCCACTGGTGTTGGGTGGCTGATGCTCAACGCCCACTTTTCGCCGGGGGATGGTAGTGCGTGCAGGCGTGCGTACCTGTGATTTGTTTGCATTGATGTTGGCGGCCAGGTCAGCCCCACACTACACTTCAGTCAGCGTACCCGCGTTTACCAATCCTCGGCACCAGCTCTAGCAGCCGCCGCCCCAGCCAAGTCTCTTAGGTTTGATGATACATTCGGGGACGCGGGTGACCACCACCTCAGGCAGATGGATTGACAGTCCATGGGCATCATCCACATGAGGCATACTGGACACGCCTCACGTGCGGCAGCGGTAGGCGGCACACTTTCATGCCGCGCCACACACACACACAGTCGTCTGACGTCTCGCCTTGACGCTGGCCCACTTGTACTTGATTTGTTTGATGCGTGGATGTTGTAGTGTGTGTGTGTGTGTGTGTGTGTGTGTGTGTGTGTGTGTGTGTGTGTGTGTGCTGCGTGTTTGGTGTTGATCTGTTACCAGTTCCTCGCCACCCTCCTTTCTTGGGTAAAATGATGATGATGATGATGATGATGATGATGATCGTGGGGGTGATGGTGATAATGGTGATGGTAGTGGTGATGATGGTGGTGGACGTGTTAATGGTGTTGGTTTGGTGGTGGTGATGGTGATGATGATACTGGAGATGATGATGATAAATTTTAGGCAGAAGGAAATTAAAGAAGTTTGCCAAGGTCACACACACACACACACACACACACACACACACACACACACACACACACACACACACACACACACACACACACACACACACACACACACACACACACACAATTCAGTCTTTTGGGGTTTCACCTCTTGGAAAAGCCAAATCTGCTCTGTGTGTGTGTGTGTGTGTGTGTGTGTGTGTGTGTGTGTGTGCAGTAAAAGCTGAAATGAATGGTAGTGTGTACCTTATGTATGTGTGTATGTATGTATGGGCTTATGTGTAACTGTATATGCATGTATGTGTACTGTGTGCGTATGTATGTACGTATGTATGTGTGTGTACCCGTCCAAACATAAGAGCAACAGTGAATGTACTTTTCAGTGTGTGTGTGTGTGTGTGTGTGTGTGTGTGTGTGTGTGTGTGTGTGTTCCTTCCCAGCAGAAGAATTTAATGAAGGTTTCTTACGGGCGACAGGGCATGTATGGTGGTAACCCTCTGTACACCTTTCCACACGCACATACACGTACATAGGTCTTTATAGTGCACATGTACACACGGGTATAGGAAACGCACACAAATACATGCATGCGCTGTTACACACACACACACACACACACACACACACACACACCTATATACACGTGCGCACACATGCATATACATACACACACATACATACACACAGAAACTCAAGCATACGTACACAAACACGCACATACACGGAGCAGGTCTTTAATGCACACACATCTTAAAACACACACACACACACACACACACACACACACACACACACACACACACACGATTTTCACGGCTGACAGAACCTATATGGTGGTCGCCCCCTCTTGTGTGCACCATACCACGCACACGAAAACGTACATGTCTGTGCGCATACACAGGTACACTTACATAGACGCACATAGATACCCAACCACACCTTCACATACATACATACATACATACGTACATACATATACATACATACACACACACATGTAAACATATATCAATCCCTCAGACATACACACATTCGCACACACATCTGAATATCTATCTATCTATCTATCTATCTAGCTATGTCTGTCTGGCTGTCTTCCCCCCCTTACTTACCCTCCCTTCCTTCCTCCCTACTCCCCCTCCTCCCCATTCCTCCCTACTCCCCCTCCTCCCCATTCCTCCCCCTTCCCCTCCTCATTCCTCCCTGCTTCCCTTCCTATACCTCCTCCCCTTCCTCTCCCCATTCCTCCCCTCCCCTCCCCATACCTCCCCCTCCTTACTCCCTCTCTCTCCCTCCCCCTCCATCTCTCCCTCCAGCATTTCCCGGGTAATATAATTTGTAATACAATTTTTATAGCGTTTGACCCGAAAAAATAATTCTCTCTTGCTTTTGAATATTTTTTTTTTCGAATATACGCAAAAATCCATCAATTTTTTTTCCATATACGAATTAATGGTTCTTTTATATATGGATTTTTAGGCAGGATAGTCTCTCTCTCGTCTGTCTGTCTGTCTGTCTCGCTGTCTCTGTCTGTTTGTCTGTCTGTCTCTCTGTCTCTGTCTGTCTGTCTGTCTGTCTGTCTCTCTCTCTCTCTCTCTCTCTCTCTCTCTCTCTTTGTCTGTCTCTGTCTGTCTGTCTGTCTGTCGGTATGTCTGTGTCTGTCTCTCTCTCTTTCTGTGTGTGTGTGTGTGTGTGTGATATTTTCCCTATATAGCCCTTCACTAAAAACTCACGTGGCTCAGTCTCCTGGTGTGGGCGTGGGTGTGGAAATGAATAAACGATGCAGGGTAATACTGATAACACTGAACCATCCACACACCAGATGGAGTTAAAGTATAGTGTTATATGTTTATCACCCTGTATACCTACCTACGAATCTAAACACCTGCATTTTACCGATTTATTCCAGATTCTGCTGTTAGTATTTGTGTCAGGTAATTACGTCGATAATTAAAAAGGTATAATTAGCGATAAAGAGGTCATTAATAAGTATTCAGGAAAATAAATCGCATAGAGAAAGGTGCTAGGGAAATTATGGGCCTTGTGCTCGTGTTTTTTTCGGATTAATATTTCAGTCGTAAATAATTGTTTGTTTGTTTGTTTGTTTGTTGTTATGAAGCAGTGAGCGTTTATATTGTGTACGTGTGTTAGAGACGTACATACATACATACATGCATACATACACACCCACTTATGTATGTGTACTTTTGTTTGTAGGTTATGTGGGTGTCTGTGTGCGTGTGTGTGGGGATTCTGTGTGTGTGTGTGTGTGTGTGTGTGTGTGTGTGTGTGTGTGTGAGAGAGAGAGAGAGAGAGAGAGAGAGAGAGAGAGAGAACGCCAACCCTCCCCCTCCTCTATACTCCCCATCAAAGACCAATCCTGTTTTAAACGTGTATGGAACGAGTCTTGCTTTTTTTATATGCTGTCTCTTATGGGAAAAAAAAAGAGAGATAAAGCGAGGATTTTGTGAGCTAGATCTATTTTCTCACACTCCTTTCACTTTCTTTCACACAGACACATGTACACAATGTAGTGCTTTCACGCATACACGACCATGCGCACACACACACACACACACACACACACACACACACACACACGCACTTTCTCTCTCTCTCTCTCTCTCTCTATGGGATCAAACGTCCAACCTTTCACCTCAGTGGGGACGTGAGTCAAACGAGAAAGAATCTCTGAGAGAGAGAGAGAGAGAGAGAGAGAGAGAGCATGGCTAGAGTACGTGAGAGAGGAAACGTGTGTGTGTGTGTGTGTGTGTGTGTGTGTGTGTGTGTGTGTGTGTGTGTGTGTGTGTGAGAGAGAGAGAGAGAGAGAGAGAGAGAGAGAGGATGATAAAGGTAATTGCCAGAGCCGTAACAGTCATTTACCTTGGAGTTGTGACCTCTCTCTCTCTCTCTCTCTCTCTCTCTCTCTCTCTCTCTCTCACACACACACACACACACACACACACACACACACATTTTCTCTCTCTCTCTCTCTTCTCTCTCTTTTAGTGGTGAGAGTCTGCCAGCCAATTAGTTTTAGGTGGATTGTACCTGACCACCTCCCCCCCTCTCTCTCTCTCTCTCTCTCTCTCTCTCTCTCTCCTTTGTGATCTTCAAGCAGCTGTTTCCTCAAGGACCTCTCTCCATTTTAGCGAGAGAGAGAGAGAGAGAGAGAGAGAGAGAGAGAGAGAGAGAGAGAGTGGTGCGAAAAGAGCAAAAAAGTGAAAGAAGAGAGAGAGAGAGAGAGAGAGAGAGAGAGAGAGAGATCCAATTTGTCCACCGCTGAGCCTCACCTCGGCCTCGTCCTCGCTCCCCTTATGTCTCGATCCACCACCTCGATCCACTGTGTCCCCCTCGATCCCTTTCTCTCTCTTTTTCTCTCTCATTTTTCGATCCAGTTTTGCTCTGTGTGTGGATCTAGGTCTTCTTTCACTATCCTGGTTCTCGCTCCACTCTCTTCAACACTCGATCCACGGCGTCACCTCATGATCCATTTTTTTACAGTGGTGTGGTGTGGTATGGTATGGTGTATGGTGGTGTGGTGGTGAGTAGTGTGGTGTGGTGTGGTTGTGAGTAGTGTGGTGTGGTGTGGTGGTGTGGTGGTGGTGAGTAGTGTGGTGTGGTGTGGTGGTTTGGTGGTGGTGAGCAGTGTGGTGTGGTGTGGTACGGTGGTGTGGTGTGGTAGTGTGGTGTGGTGGTGGTCATTTGTACATCTACAGCTTGGGATAATAGTTCATTTTGGCTGTCACACTCCCTGTAGTTAAAAGAATATGGTGAAGGAGCGAGGGTATGGTATGGTGTTATTTGATTTATGGTGTTGATACAGTGATAAAAAAAATTATATTCGTACATTGTTAACATGGGAGAACGGCTGAAATTGGCCGTCACTCTCCCTAGGTATGGTGATGCGTATAGTGACAAAATAATTCTTCGTGATTAGGATGCCTTTGAACCGAGCACGGCCAATGGGGTATTGATCAGAGAGAGAGAGAGAGAGAGGGTTAGATAGGGGAAGGAGGTGAAGAGAGAGAGAGAGAGAGAGAGAGAGAGAGAGAGAGAGAGAACAGAGTTATGGAGACAGAATGGCAGGGAGAGAGGGAGGGAGGGAGAGAAGATGAAGGGAGGAAAGGAGAGAAGGGAGGGAGGGAGGGAGGGAGGGAAGAGAATAGAGTTAGGGAGTCTGAGAGGAGGGAGGGAGGGGAGAGGGAGAGTGAGAAAGAGGTAGATTCATTAGGAGGGAAGAAGGGAGGAAGGGAGAAGGAGACCAAAGGGGAGGGAAAGGCAGGAGTTGGAGGGAGAATGGAATGGGAGAGAAAAGGAGGGCGGGAGGGAGGGAGAGGGCGAAGGAGATGGAAGGGAAGGGAGATAAAGGGAGGAGGAGAGGGAGGAATCGGAGGAAGGAAAGGGAGTAGTCGGGGTGAGGGAGAGAAAGAGCGGAGAGAGAGAGAGAGAGAGAGAGGAAAAAATTACCACAAAGTTAAACCTCTTTGTTAGCTTGGGTTCATTTTCCTTTTTTTCCCCCTTCTTTCTCTCTCCCTCCAAACAGTTTTTTGAAAAATTATGAAGCGCTCTTGTAATAGACGATTTTTCGATGGGGGAGCATCAGGGCCCCCCAAAAAATGTATGATATATTCTTGACTCTGATTCGGATCCATCTCAAAATCCAATCAACTCTTCCTAGACCCACCGCCCACCCGTCCACCAAATGACATTGAAATTCGATAATAACTTTTTTTGATTTCTTGGTTACAGACAGACAGAGAGGCAGACAGACACAGACGAATACACAACCTCCTTCCAGCGTCGTAGGGGAGATAATAGTAAAAATAGTAGGCTTAAGGCACAAAAGTCTCTTAAATTATTATGGCAACGTCTCATAAACAGTCCATTGTCTCCTAAAATTGTGGTGTAAGCGATCGCCGGTCCTTGAGGGAGACATTTTTAAAAGCCTGTCTCCGTTTTTCCGTTATCGATGTAACCGTCAACCCAGCCTTCGTTTGAATTTTAAATCGATCCCCGCCAGACCTCATTATCCTGACCCGGGGCCGTGTTTATAGATTTTCCTGAGGCTTGAGTATCTTTACGCGTTCTCCTTAGCGACTTATTACCCCTGCCAGTGGAGATGGAGGTGGTTATGTATTCATCTGTGTCTGTTTGTCTGTACGCACCATATCTCAAAAAGTTATAGTTGGATTTTAGTGAAATATTGTGGATGTGTAGGTCATGGGTCAAGGAAGATGTGATTAAATTTGGGCGCTGATAGGAATTGTCTGGTGTTGATGCTGGCGGAGGTATGCGCTCTCTGATGCTGTATTCTAGTTTTCTATCTATCTATAGCCCGACGCCCTAATCCCGCAAGGGGTGGCCGCAGACAGAACGCCTCCAAGTCGCTCTGTCACCTACCATTTGACTACCCTCCCCCCAGCGGACTCCCTCTTCCCTCGTATACCTCTCAACTCCATCCCTCCACCTCATCCTCGGTCTTCCCCTCCCTCTCCCTCCCTCCACTTCACCTACATACACCCTCTTAGTCTTTCATTCTCCATTCTCTCCACATGTCCAAACCTCCTCAGTATATTACTCCTAATCTTCTCTAGTTTTGCATATTGTTCATTGATCTTCGCCTATCTGTTCTATCATTCTATAACCAAACGCCTTCATCCCGTAAGGGGGGGCCACAAACAAATCGTCCTGCCATTGGTTTTGTCTTTTGAGTTGGTTGTATATGAGAGGGGGGTGTGAGCTGAGAGCAAGGCAGTGAAATGGCGGGGGACAGGGCGACATGGAGGCGATATGTTTGTGGCCACCCCTTACGGGATTAAGGTAGACAGATAGACAGATAGATAGATAGGTAGATGGA
>NC_136993.1:0-165000 GCF_032717465.1 Coenobita brevimanus | reverse complement strand
GCTGCTCTCTCTAATTTTCTCTCTCTCGGCAGTGATGGTGTGGTGGAGGCAGAGACGCAAGAGCTGCTCCGACTGCCATCTTTCAACAATTGGGCATGGGAAGAGTCAGAGATATTACTGCTGCTGCAACACATGTGAGAAAGAGAGAGAGAGAGAGAGAGAGAGAGGGGTGGGAAGGAGAGAGGAATTAAGAGGATGGGAAGGGAAGAGAGAAAATGAATTGGCAGGAATGAGAGAGAGGGAGAGAGGGAGTGGATGGGAAGGGAAGAGAGAAAATGTGAGTTTATGAGACCAAAATTGAATTGGAAGGAGCAAGAGAGAGAGAGAGAGAGAGAGAGAGAGAGAGAGAGAGAGAGAGAGAATACATGCATTCTTTTGTGTTAAAATATATATACTGTATATAGAATAAGTTCATCTTAAATGCTGTTGATTCTGGTTGAACCAAACTTACTGAGTGAGAGACTGACTAGGAGAGTGTATATGAGTGAGGTGGAGGGGGGAGGAGAGAGGGAGGGGAAGTTCGTGGATGTGATGAAGGGATGGAGTGGAGAGGTATATGAGAGAGAGGGGTGTAAGCTGGGGGGATGGAGAGTGAGAGACTAATTAGAAGAGTGTGTGTTAGAGAGTTGGATGGGGGAAGAGGGAGGGGGAGACTGAGGATGAGATGGAGTGATGGAATAGAGTGGTATATGAGATAGGGGGATGTAAATTGGGGGAGGGCAGGGAAATGGCAGGGGACAGGGTGACATGGAGGCAGTTTGTTTGTGGCCACCCCTTACAGAATTAAGATGTCTGGCTATAGATAGTGATAGACAGGCAGATAGAGAGATAGAAAGATAGACAGGTAGATAGATAGATAGATAGTTAATTACCAATTTCTCCCCTCCACAGGTATACAGATCTAGGCCTGCTATCCAAGTTCGGCATAGAGATCGAGGTGCTGCGTAATTTTCTGTGTCGCGTCTACCACTGTTACAACCAGGTCCCTTTTCACAACTTCCAACATGCCTTCTGTGTTACTCAGATGGTAAGTGGGTCCTATCCTTGTCGTAGATTTTTATTATTGTTATTGTTATTATTGTTATTGTTATTATTATTAGTATTATTTCTTTTTCCTCTTTACCATACCTCCTCTTGTCCTGTGATGATGATGATAATGATGATGATGATGGATATGATAGTGATGGTATTGATGATGATGGTGGTGGTTATGATGATGATGATGGTGGTGATATGATAATGATGATGATGATGATGTTAATGATGATGACAATGGTGATGATAATGATGATTTCTTGACAGATGTATGGTATGGTGTGGCGTTGTGGATTGCAGGAAAGACTAGGCGATTTAGATGTGTTAATTCTCCTTACATCCTGCATATGCCACGACCTTGACCATCCTGGATTTAACAACATCTACCAGGTAAGGGAAGCATTGTATTGTTTATTTATATTTGGCCTGGGTTTTAAAATACAGTATAGACAATGCACCTTAAGGGATATATAAAAAGAGGTGTGTAGTAGATAGATTCATAGATAGATTGTAGTGTTAAATATAGATAGATAGATGTACTGTTAGAAAAATAGATAGATAGATAGACAGCCAGATAGATAGATAGATGGACAGATAGACAGACAGATAGATAGATGGACAGATAGACAGACAGATAGATAGATGGTTATGCAGATAGATTCACAGCACCACTTAATAGATTCATTTTGCCCACAGATCAGTACAAAGACAGGTTGGAAAATTATCATCATGTTGCAGTCACCACTTACAAGCAATAGATAGACAGATAGGTAGACAGACAGATAGATAGACAGACAGATAGATACACAGCACGACCTAATAGATTCCTTTTGCCCACAGATCAACGCAAAAACAGAATTAGCCCTGCGATACAATGACATATCACCGCTTGAAAACCATCACTGCTCCGTTGCATTCACTGTTTTGGAGCAACACGAATGCAACATATTCAGGTGGGTGTGTTGAGAGGATGGAGAATGAGAGACTGACTAGGAGAGTGAGTGAGATGGAGAGGAGGGAGGGAGATGGGGAGTGGGAGACCGAAGATGAGATGGAGGAATGACGTGGGGAAGTGTGTGTTTGAAAATATTGGGAGAAATATTTCGAGTTGGTCTGGCCATGTAGACAGGATGGAGAATGAGAGACTGACTAGGAGAGTGTATCTGAGTGAGGTGGAGGGGGGGAGAGGGAAGGGGAGACCACGGATGAGTATGCTAGTCCAAATTTTTAATAATTACAGATACTGCAAACCCTCTTATGGTAAGGACAACTCCCTTACCCCATTCCAGCTCACACAAAACCATTTTAATCCACAGAAACGTATCGGCCGAGGACTACAAGAAAATTCGTGAAGGGATGATCCGCTGCATCCTGGCGACGGACATGGCGCGGCACAATGAGATTCTGTCCGATTTTAAAGAGATCATTGAGGAGTTTGATTTCAAGAACCGGGCCCATGTTAACCTTGTACGTATAGACTGTAGTTGATTTTGACTTTTTTGCCCCTTCATGGTAGGTATAACTTGTCGTATCATTTTGTCATATCATTTATAAAGGCAACAATGTACTTGTGTGTGTGTGGCCATTTGCCTTAGACGCTGCAGCTGTGAGCAGGGCAAGAGGCAGGATGCCGGTGGGGAAGGCAGCAGGAGTGGCTGTTAGCTGCTAAAATGTTGAAAGCCTTAGGAGATATAGGAGTGGGGTTAGTGGCTTCCTTGATAAATGCGATTATGTGTGAGTATGTTGTCCCCAGAGTGTAATTGTAAATGTCTACAAGGGGAAGGGTGATGCCCTGGAAGTAGGAAATTATAGAGGCACGAAGCTTTTAGAGCAGATAATGAAGGTAATGGAGAAAGTTCTAGAAGGTATGATTAGAGAAAGAGTGAATATTGATGAGATGCAGTTTGTGTTTATGCCAGGCAGGGGGACCACAGATGCCATATTCATTGTTTGACAGCTTCAGGAAAAATGTTTAGGAAAGAAAAGATTTCTGTACTTTGTTTTTGTTGATATGGAGAAGGCCTTTGACAGAGTTCCTTGACAGATGGTGAAGTGGACAGTGAGAAAGTTTGGGATCGAGGAGTGGCTGGTTAGGGTGGTTATGGCTGTGTATGTGGGTGCTCGCACTCAGGTAAGAGTGAATGGAGATTTGAGTGATGAGTTTTCCGTGAATATTAGTCTGCATCAGGGGTCAGTTTTGATCACCTTGTTTATTATGGTACTTGAAGCCCTCTAACGTTACTTCAGAAAGGGACTCTTGTAGATGTATGCTAATGATTTGGTGTTGACTGCAGAAAAAGAAAGAGAGACAGAGGAACGATTTAGGAAGTGGAGAGATGGTATGGGGCACAAGGGCTTAAGAGTAAATGCAGATAAAACAAAGGTGGTGGTATCTATGGCTTATCTATGGCTGGTGGCGGTACTGTCAAAGTAGAGGGAGAGTGGCCGTGTGCAATTTGCCACAAGGGCGTGGGAAGTAATTCCGTCTTGTGCAGTGTTTGTGATAAGTGGGTGCATAAGAGATGTAGTGGTATTAGAGGTATACTGCAAGATAATTCTGATTTCATGTGTACAATGTGTTGCAGAGAGAAGGTGGAGATTGTCAGGCATGAATGGATTGAGCTTGCTGGTGAGTCTCTTGAGTGTGTGGAAGAGGTTTGTTATTCAGGAGACATGTTATATACTGGAGGTGGGGTGGCTAGAGTGAGGAGTGGTTGGAAGTTCAGAGAGCTGTTGCCTCTCCTAACATTGAAAGGGCTCTCTCTCTGTTCTAAGGGATCTTTGTATGCTGAATGTGTTCATCCATCCATCCATCATCCAATCCTATGTTGCCTCGTGAGGGGCATGTGTTAGGAGTGTAATTCTGTATGGCAGACTTGAGTAGTAAAGGAAGAGGATAATCGCAGGCTCAAACGTACAGAAATGACAATGATTAGGTGGATGTGCAGTGTGTCCCTTAGTGCGAGGCCTGGGGGGCCTAGGTTTACGATGGAAGAGTTGAGAGGTAGGATGAGACTGGAGTGTATTGGTGTTGTGATGAGGAGAGGTAGATTGAGATGGTTTGGGCATGTGGAGAGGATGGGGGATGATAACTGGGTGCAGAAAGTGAGAAGTGTTAATGTTAGGGGTAGGGTTGCAAGAGGTAGACTGAAAAAGACCTGGGATGAGGTCACTGAGTGTGACCTGAGGGATAAGGGACTGAATAGGAAAGATGCCAGAGATCGAGCAGTGTGGAGAGCTGCCATCAGGTGACTGAGGCTGATGCATGCAAGCATGTTGGAATTTCAAGAACGAAAAGAAAAACGAAATGACCTTGGTCACCTATTGGCAGCAGCTCTCGATGCTGCTTGATCTCTGGCAGCCTCAAGTATTTAATTCCAGCTAGTGCAAAAATGGTCTGAGAGTTAGTCATAGGAATAGTGGTAGGTAGGGGCAGCTACTATCCACTCACCCAATGTAGTGCTGCCTTAAGGTGACACAGCATTAAGTGACAAGAAAAATGCTTGACTGTAAAGGGGTGATTATCACATGTCATACAACCAGATGAATCCCTGGTGGTTTAGTGGATTACTGTGCCCCATCCAGATGTGGCCCAATAGGGTTTACATGCAAGAGGCGAGTCTTAAGAGGCTAAGTAGGTGAATACTGGTACCACAGAGGCTCTCATGGTAAGGTGGTAGATGGATGGCATTGAGAGAGGGGGATGTAAGTTGGGGGGAGGGCAGTGAAATGGCAAGGGACAGGGCAACATGGAGGTGATTTATTTGTGGCCACCCTTTACTGGATTATGGCATCAGGGTATAGATAGATAGATAGATGGATTGACTGATTGATTTTGTATGCTCAGGACAACTCTAGCATTTTATTTTAGCTAATCCCAGATATTTTATTACTCTAAGAGGGATTATAGAAGCCTGAGAGTGTTAATACTGGTTTTAATATCCTGCCCAGCTGTCCATGGTGCTGATCAAGGTAGCAGACATCAGCAATGAAGCGCGGCCGCTGGACATTGCCGAGCCTTGGCTGGAGTGTCTCATGCAGGTAATGGTTTTTAAGTTACTTCTTTTTCTTTGTAGGTGGTGGCTTATTGAGATAGTGTTCTGTTTAGTCCTCTTTTTTTTTTTTTCTACAAGGTGGAAGTGCCTATCATCCATTCACTCAATGTAATGCAGCCCTCAGGTGACTCTGCACTGAGTGACAAGCCAAATTATTTCCTGTTGTCCAAGGAACCTACTGTATCATATCATTTATAAAGGCTCCAACATGCATTCGTCAGCCTTGGTCACCTAATGGCGGCTCTCCATGCTGCTTGATCTCTGGCAGCCTCCCTCACCGTGCTTACATGCATCGGCCTTGGTCACCTCTTAGTGGCTATCCATGCTGCTCAGTCTCTGGCGGCCTCCCTATTCAGTCTCTTATCCCTGAGGTCACACTCTGGGACCTCATTCCATATACTCGTACTAGATACTCTGTACTGTACTATGTTGTGTTGGTAATGAGGACTACATCAAAACCTCCATCTCATCCTTGGTCTCCCTCTCTCCCCTGCACCACTCTCACATACACACTCTTTGTCATTCATTCCCCATTCACACCTCTTGGCCAGACCATCTCAAGATCCTTTTACTAAGTAAGAGACTAACTAGGAGAGTATGTGAGTGAGGTTGAGGGGGGGAAAGGAAGGGGGGACCGAGGATGAGATGGAGGGATGGAGTAGAGCGGTATATGAGAGGGGGGAAGGTAAGTTGGGGGATGGAGACTAAGAGACTAACAAGGAGAGTGTATGTGAGTGAAGTGGAGGGGGGAAGAGGAAGGGGGAGACTGAGGATGAGATGGTGGGATGGAGTAGAGGGGTATATGAGAGGGGGGAGTGTAAGTTTGGGGGAGGGCAGTAAAATGGAAGAGGACAGGGCAACATGGAAGCAATTTTTTGTGGCGACCCCTTACAGGATTAAGGCGTCTGGCTATAGATAGATAGATAGATAGATAAACAGAAACTTGTAATAGCTTCTAAAAACATTGATACTTATATTGCCATTCTTTCAACAGGAATTCTTCAACCAAAGCGACCTCGAGAAGTTGGAAGGGCTGCCTGTCTCTCCGTTTATGGATAGGGACAAAGTAACAAAACCATCATCTCAGTGCTCCTTCATTGGTTTTGTGCTCCTGCCTCTCTTTGAAGCACTAGGGAAGGTTCTGCCGGAGCTTGAGGTGAGGTAGATAGATTGATAGATAGATAGAGTGTGAGAGAGAGAGAGATAGACAGAGAGAGACCTAAGAGAGAGAGAGAGAATATACAGACATTCATTTCAGTGCTCCTTCATCGGTTTTGTGCTCCTGCCTCTCTTTGAAGCACTAGGGAAGGTTCTGCCAGAGCTTGAGGTGCGGTAGACAGATTGATAGATAGATAGAGAGAGAGAAGGATAGATAGAAAGACAGAGAGAGGTGTAAGAGGGAGTTAAATATGCAAACATTCATTTCAGTGTGTCTTCATTGGTTTTGAAGCATTTTAGGAAGGCTAGTGAGAGAGAGAGAGAGAGAGAGAGATTTTCTTTCTGTAGTTCTTATGATGTTGTTGATGATGATGATGATGATGGTTCTATTCCAGTCTTTTCTGTTTGAATCTATTGTCTTTTATTATTATTATTATTATCACTGTCTTATTATTTTACAGGAACTAATCATCCAGCCAGTAAGGTTTGCCCTCGACCATTATCGTAAATTAAACGAGGCCTCGAAAAAAGCCTCCGAGGAGAGCGAGCCTACCCCAGTGCTTGAGGCTGAGGTGGAGGAGGAGGTGGAGGAGGTGGTAGAGCGCCCCATCAGTCGCCTTTCACAGGATACATGCAAGAGGGCGGTGCAGAAGACGGAGAGTTCATATAGGTAACATTGAGTATTTTTTCATCTGATACATTCATTTTCAACTGGACAGATCTGATAAATGCAGTACTGAGTCATGGCTGTGTAAGTCAATAAGGCTCTAAGAGGAATAATAATAATAATAATAATAATAATAATAATAATAATAATAATAATCCATCCATCATCTAATCCTACATTGCCCCTTGAGGTGCGTAGGAGCCTGCGGCTAGGCAGTTGGTCTCGACATTTAAGATGAGAGTGAAATAATAATAATAATAATAATAATAATAAAAATAGTAGTCTTTAACTTGATGATGATGATGATGATGATGATGATGACATTGATTATTGATGATGATGATGACGATGACAGTGTTTATTGATGATGATGGTGATAATCTATTTCTATTCACAGCATTGGAAGCCGTGCCTCTTCTCGGACATCCATGATCCGATCTTTGACCATCGATTGCACAGATATGGAGATGGACGATGTGGATGTGACGGAGACGGAGGTGGATGTGAGCGAGAGGACTTCCAGGTGAGTGGAGTGTGGTAGTTTATCTGAAATGTGAACCCAGTGGACTGCAGGCTGAAGTTGTCCCCCTCCTGCAGTTCATCATCCTCCTGTCAGGCCTAGGGAGGAGGTTGAGGGTTGTTAGTATAACCTGGCAGCAGTAATGGTAGTAGAGGAGGTTGAGGGTTGTTAGTATAACCTGGCAGCAGTAATGGTAGTAGAGGAGGTTGAGGGTTGTTAGTATAACCTGGCAGCAGTAATGGTAGTAGTAGTAGTGGTGGTGGTGGTGGTAGTAGTAGTAGTAGTGGTGGTGGTGGTGGTGGTGGTGGTATTAGTAGTAGTAGTGGTGGTGGAAGTGGTAGTGGTGGTGGTGATAGTACTAATAGTAGTAGTAGTAGTAGTAGCACTAGTAGCTGTAATAGTAGTAGCAGCAGCAGCAGATGATGATGATAGTGATGGTGATAATGACTATGACAAGTAGCAGTAGCAATGTCTTCATCTGTAATACAAACATAGCAGCCTAGCGAGTGGTGAAATACCGTATACGTGTCCTCCCTGAGTTTTTCCTAAATCCACCACTTTGCAGGTTCAAGATTGCGACGGATGGTTATAAGTCACCTTCAAGGAGAAATTCCTCTGAGCGTCGTAGCAGTGTGGGTGGCTACAGGTCCCCTTTAAGGAGAAATTCTTCGGAGCGGCGGACCGTCTCCCCAAAATCACTCGAAGACAGGCTCCTTCCCCATGCTGAGGCCCAGGAAAGCGAGGCACTGAGGGAGAAGTGCGAGAAGGAGGTGGAGAAAGAATCGGAAAAGGAGACATCGCTGTTCTCCAGACTGAGGATCTTCTCCGAGCGTCTGTCGTCCAGCGATCGTGAGAAGAGTGTGAACGGGTCGGCCCCCATGGGTAAGGGCAGTACAAGGTTTAAGCAGGGAGGGGGCGGGGGCGGCTTACAGGGGGTGCTGAAACGAACTAGGAGTAAATCGGAACCGACAAAGTTCCGAACGCACCGCACATTTCATATATCCCGGCCAAGAATTAGCTTTGGCATGAACCTGCAGAAACAGAAGAGTGATGAAAATATAATAAATGAGTGTGGGAAGGAAACAGAGAAAGTGAAACAAAAGAGTAGTGAGAATATAATAAACGACTGTGACAGGGAAACAGAGAAGAAGTGCAAGGAGGCAAGGACCTCGGACGAGCGCCTCTCGGCCTTGGAAATCAAAACCTCTACCTCTTGTGAACTCATAGAACCAAAGAAGAAACTCAGTAGTGTGCTGACAGACGCTCAACCCTCTCCCACGCTCTCGGAGAAGTGCTCTATGCCGGCCTCGAACTCTGTCCTCCAACACAAAAGCTACAGCCTCTCCCTCGATCGACTGCCGAATAAAAACGGGAAACGGAAAGCGGGGGTGACCGAACCGCAGACCCCGGAAAACACCCCGGGGAGCTCCGAGGATAATCTTGGGGTGCCTAATAAAAATGGCCGCTCTCGGAAAATGGGGCAAACGCAGATGCTGGAAAACACGCCCGGTAGCTCCGAGGATAACCTGCTATCGGATCACAGAACGCAGTCCGACGGTTCTGCCAGGCAGCTGCAGAGTCCACCGGTGCTAAACCAAGTCCGCAGTGCGGGGTTCAGGCCGTTCGAAAAGTTCCCCCTGACCTGCCACGACTCCCCGAAAAATACGAAGAAAAAGCCGGAATCAGCACGAACTTTGCTCCTCAAATCGTTCTCGTTCCGTAAAAAGTCTCCCACGAAGGATGAGACACTGGTGCTGAGGGAGCCAACGTCACACAGTCAGGGGGAGGAGAGGTTATGACAGACGGGCTCCTGTTTCTGCATTTAATAGTCGTTTAATGCTCTCAGGCCCCCATGACTCACACTCAGAGGAAGTACTAGAGTTGTTCCGATGATGAAGGGGTTAATGGTACCAATATTAACACTCAGGCTCCTGCGACTCATTGCTTCAGGAACCAACTTCACACAGGCCGAGGGAGGAGGGACTATGATAAAGAAGTTTGTGTTTCTGTGTTTAATAGTCAGTGTACGCTCTCAGGCTCCCATGACCCTCTCTCAGATGAAATACTAGAGTTGTGCTGCCCATGAGAAGGTTAATAATGCCAATTTTAACACTCATAGGCTTTTAGTACTCACTCACAGGTTTGTATGACTCTTTCAGATGACAAAAATAATCGACGTTAAGTGGAATAGAGAAGTAGAGTTTCCCCAACCATGAGATAGTTATTTGGTACTGGTATTAACTCTCAGGCTCTTGTAACTCACAGCTGATATCAACTGGCATTTACTGGAATAGGGGAGAGGGAGGGGAAGACCAAGAATGAGATGGAGGGATGGATGAGAGGTATATGAGAGGGGGGTGTAAAATGGGGAGGATGGAGAGTGAGAGATGAACAAGGATAGTATGTGAGTGAAGTGAAGGTGGGAAGAGGGAGAGGGAGAGGGAGACCGAAGGTGTGATGAAGGGATGGAGTAGAGATGTATATGAGAGAGGGGGGTGTAAGTTGGGGGAGGGGAACGAAATGGCAGGGGACAGGGTAACATGGAGGCAATTTGGCTGTGGCCACCCCATACGGGCATAAGGTGACTGGCTATAGATGGATAGATAGATAGATTTTCTTTTTAATTCTTGACATCTACAGACATTTCTTTTCAGCTCAGGGGAGACTTTTCAGAATAGGGAAGTTAGATTCAGCCTTGATGTATTTGTTGTGGCCACAGATTCATTTCAGTTTCAACCCAGTGGACTGCAGGCTTAAGCAGCACCTTGCTCCTACAGTCCATCATCCATCTTTCATTGGACTGGAAGTGCAATAGATGCCCGATTTAACGAACTAAGTCAGCCAAACCTATTTCCGCTAAGTTGAGTTCCACAACCAAGGCACAATATGAAGGAAAATTTTCCAGTATTTTGAGATGCTTTCTGCTAAATCCTTGAAGGCATCCCAAAGTTAGTTAACTCTCAGTGCTACACACAGCAGTTGGAACCCATAATTAATTCCCCCAGAAATGCATTATTGTGTACAGAATCTCCTTAATGGAATTATACTCATTTTATTGGAAGTCTTCCCATAATTAGGGCAAAAAGTATCAGAAAAAAATAATTCTTTTATCTCATACTTCCGCTCAATCGATGTTCGTTAAGTCGAGCATTGACTATAGTTGGAGAGATTGATTGAGATAGTTTGGCCATGTGAAGAGGATGGAGGATGACAGTTGGGTGTGGAAAATGAGAAGTGTGAATTTCGGGGGTAGGGTTGTGAGAGGCAGATTGAAAAATACCTGGGATGAGGTGATAGAGTGTGACCTCAGGGATAAGGGACTGAGTAGGGAGGGGAGGAGAGGAAAGAGGAGAGAGGGGAGGGTGGAAAGAAAGGAGGGAGAGAAAAGAGGAGAGAAAGGAACAAGAATGAGAGGAAGGAAGAGTAAGGAACATAGTGAAGGTGCATCTAACTTCTTGATTTTGGAAAGTTTCTGGTAAGCTGAATAAAATTGCCTGAAGCTGAGAATAAATTAAAAAATATACAACTGAAAATGAGAATAAATTTAAATAATACACAATTGGATTGAATTTATTTGTGTAGGAAATAATGTAATTTGAGTGGTGAATATTTGGGGATGGGAAGAAAGAAGATATATGATGATGATGATGATGATGATGATGATGATGAGTGATGGCAATGATGATGATGAGGATGTGGATGACAATGACGATGACAATGATGATGATGATAATGATAATGATGGTGATGAATGATGGCAATGATGATGAGGAGGATGAGGATGACAGTGATGATGATGATGATGATGATGATGACAATGATGATGATGACAATAATGATGATGATGATGGTGATGATAATGAGAACTGAGAAGGAAATGAGAGAGTACTGGAGTGACAGGAAATTGAAGATGACAGAAGAAGAAGGAAAGATGTCAGAAGCATCATGAAGAAATGAAAAAAAAGAAATGAGAAAATGGAATGGAAGTTGAGGTGATAAATTTTGGTTTGAGCGATGAACTGAATGAGTTGATAAAAGAAATATCATAAGGATGCAAATGGAAATGGAGAAAGTACTTGAGTTTGAGGTGATGGAAATGAAGAAGGTGATGCAGAGGAGGAGAAAATGGTAGTGAGAAAGAAGTGGAAATGAGTAGTTTGAGTAATGATATCAGGATAACCAAAGAAATGCCTCTAAGGTTGAAGTGAGAATTGAGAAGGCACAGAAGATGCGTTTGAGTGATAGGGTAGTGAGGAAGGAAGTGAAAAGGAAAGAGAAGTGATTAAATGGTTGAAAAAGGAATCCCTGAAGGACTAAAGTGGGAAATGAGGAAGAAATGGGGTGTGAATGATGAAGTGAGGAAGATGATGTAGAAGAGAGGAAAATATGAGGACATGAAATAAGTGTGGTGATGATGATGATATGTAAGGTGGGAAAAAAAAGATGATGATGATGATGATAGTTGTAGTGATGATGTTGATGATGATGATAGTGATGCTATTGATTTTATGCTTATCAGTCTTTAAAAGCTGGTGATAATCAGTGAGAGAGAGGGAGAGAGAGAGAGAAATTACTACGTATTGCCAAAACCAAATTGACCTTTTAGGTCTTCCACATTGGATTATTTCTCTTAAGATTTTTTGTGCCATTGGATTGAAAGAATTTAAATGATAAGGAACTGGAATATTTTTGTGCCAATTTTAAACATTATTTTTGTGGACTTAGGATTGGCGGCCAAATAGGGAGGTTGCCAGGGATCGAGCAGCATGAAAAGCCGCCATTAGGTGACCAAGGCCAATGCATGCAAGCACATTGGTCTTTATAAATGATACAAACTTTGGAGGTTGTTGTTGGCATACTTGTCAGAGCAGCCATATTGGATTGATGGTTTTGCATAGGTTTCAATCCCCAAGAGGTGAATGGAGGTTTTTCAGTACAATTGAAGAGTTGAGAGGAAGGATGGGACTGGAGTGTATTGGTGCTGTGCAGAGGAGGTGTACACTGAGATGGTTTGTGATGAGTCGGGGTAGATTAGGATTGTTTGGGAGGAATGACGGGACTGGAGTGTATTGGTGCTGTGAGGAGGAGGTGTACATTGAGATGGTTTGTGATGAGGAGGGGTTGAATGAAGTGGTTTGGGAGGAAAGATGGGACTGGAGTGTGTTGGTGCTGTGATGCAGAGGGGTAGACTAAGCCGGTGTGGGCATGTGGAGAGGATGGAGGATGACAATTGGGTGTGGAAGGTGAGAAGTGTTAATGTTGGGGATAGGGTTGTGAGACAGGCTGAAAAAGACCTGGGATGTGGTCATAGAGTGTGACATCAGGGATAAGGGACTGAACAGGGAGACTGCTAGAGATTGAGTAGCATGGAGAGCCGCCATTAGGTGACAAAGGCCGACGCACACAGGCACATTGAAGTGTTTATAAATGATACGAAATTATAAACGACATGACAATGGTAGCGTAATCTCAGGACCCAATGCTGTAGAGTGAGGGATATTGTGGCCAGTTTTTTTCCCTTCTCTTACTTGTTTTTCTTTCTTTTTTCTCACTTCCATATTCCCTATCACTGCCGTACAAATGCCTACAACTGCCCTTTTTCTTCCTTGTCTCTCTTCCTTTCTCTCTCTCTCTCTCTATCTCACATTCATATTTCTTGTCACTGTCCTACAAATGCCAACAGCTGCCCTCTTTTTTTCTTGTCTTTCTTTCTTCCTCTCTCTCTCTCTCTCTCTCTCTTTTTTTTTTTTTTACTTCTGTATTTCTTGTCACTGCACTACACTTGCCCATAAATGACCTTTTTCTTCCTTGTCTTTCTCTCTTTCTTTCTTTTTTTTTCACTTCCATATTTCTTGTCATGCCCTACATCTGCAAACAACTGTCTTTTTTCTTTTTTCTTTCATTCTTTTTCTTTCTTGTATTTCTTTCCTTCTTCCTTCTTCTCTTTCTCCTCACTGCCTTACAAATTCGTACAACTGTCCTCTTTCTTCTCCTTCTTTCTTTTTTTTCCTAAGTCCATCAGAATACACATTACAATCAGTCACAATCAGGGTTACAATGGAGAGGATAGTAGGGGTGGTGCTGGCGTGGGGATCCTTCATGTGGTGGCATTGTGTAACCAGGTGGCTCCACTGCCCGGCCATACAAACGCCCCTCAGCTCCCTCCCCATCCCACGAAAGGACGATGGTGGACTCTGGTGGAAGGGCAGCCTGCAGTTCACTGGGTTTACATTCAGATGAGACCAGAGTGAGAGTACAGTTACACCCAGACAGTACAGTTGAACCCATCTCAGGACAATTTTAAGGGGAACTGTGGATGGGATGGATGGAGGGGGAGGCTGAGGATGAGATGCAGTAGAGAGGTACATGAGGGAGGGGGATGTAAATTAGAGGGATGGAGAGAGAGAGAGAGAGACTAAATGAGTGTATGTGAGTGAAATGGAGACAGAGGATGGGATGGAGGGAAGGAGTAGATAGGTATATGAGAGAGGAGGGTGTAAGTTGAGGGGAGGGCAGTGTTTGTGGGAGGGGACAGGGCGACATGGAGGCAATTTGTTTGTGGCCATCCCTTACAGGATTAAGGTGTCTGGCTATAGATAGATAGATAAGTAGATAGTTTTGGAGTATAGAAGTTGTGCTGAAGGGTAGAATGATGCCACCAGGGGAAGTAGACTGATCATCTACTCTTACTTCTACCATACGACATTAGCACAGCCTCGGAACCCTGCATCTGGATAGGGTAAAACAGGTTGGGTTATAACTGTATTTTTTATATGTGCCAAATTCTCATAGCTACCTACTAAATAATTTATCAGTTATTTTTCCAACATTTGAATACCTACCGCTTGTATAAAAAAATAAAACTCGTACTGATATATATATAGTTCTTATAAAAAAAATTGTACAGTTGATATATAAGGTGTCTTTTGGAAAATTTTGAAAAGGAGGTGACTAGGGGTAAATTTGAGTGAAAAATGCTGCATCAAATGGGTTTAATTCTGAGTCATTTTGGAGATGGAATTACTTATATTCTTATGGGGGAAAATGCTCATCCTCAGAATAATGTTATCGTAATTATTAAATGCAATTACTAATATCCTTATGAGGGAAAATGGTCAGAATTAATCCCATAAGGCCTTCAGTAACTAGGCCTGAAGTGGCTGAGAATTGGACCCATGTTAATATAGCATTTTCCAGTCAACGTTTAGCCCTGGAAAAAAACCCGCTAACGTTTCTCAAAAAATCCAAGCGACACCTTCCATTCGTATATAAAAAAGATAACATGATAAACTGCTATATCGTTCTTATAAAAATAAATAGATACAAATAGATATATATTTATTAGTAGATATGGTGTAATGGAGGAGTGTACGAAATATATTGAAATTAATGTTAGTTTAGAGGAAAATAATTTAAATGTTTGTATGTGTTAGTATGTTAAAATGAATGACATGTTTTCCAGTCTGTTTAAAAATGGGTGACTTATTTTCCAGTTTATTTTTTTTATCTCCTTGTGATTTTATTCAGCTTAGTGGAGGCTTTTGAACCAGAGATTGCCTTCACGTGGTGGCACTGATATCACTGGTTGGTGGAGCTGCCTGGCTATTATATGAACATCCCTTAGCTTCCTCCCTATCCCATGAAAGGATGGTGGTGCCCCCAGTGAGGTGGTGCCCATACACACTGTATTTGTTGTAATGTACCTGTAGGATGGCCCCACAGTAGTTGCTTACCTGTGATTGATGGGTCTGCTCAGCCAAATGATCAGGGTTAAGCAACAACAACAACATCAACATCAACAACTACTACTACTACTACTTTCTACTACTAATACTTCCCACAACTAGGCTCCTCCTACTACTACTACTACAATACTACTACTATTACTACTACTACAGTCCAAAATCCCTCCCCAGAGCTGAGTAAAATCATGTGGAGGTAGAGAGAATAAAACAAAATAAGTCACCAGACAGAAGGGGGTTAAGGGATAAAAGAGAGCTATTTTTCATTCAGTGTATAAATGTGTAAATAATTTCCCTGGATGTATTACGCATGTGTTTTCCAGTATCAGGATAATTTAAGGCTCCTGGGTGGTTTTATTTTTTATTCTTATTTATATATTAATTTTTTTTTTTGCAATGCCATAAAGGGAGCAAGTTTGTCACCTACCCTTCAATGTACTAATCCTGCTTGACCACCCGGCTCCTGGACTGGGGTAGCAGGGGATGTAATGTGACTGTTTTTATTGTCATTTCTGTGCCAAAGATATCCAGCCGAATTCTGGTGAGCTCCCTGAACATCTTTACCTTTGTGATTCATTCTGCTTATTACACCCAAATCCTGGTGAGGTTCGGAGACTCCCTTAACATCATTACCTAAGCGATTTAGTCTGGTGTTATTTAATGGTATTTCTACATGAGGGACTCTTACTGTCCTCCTCTTACTGTCCTCTTCTCTCCTTACTGTCCTCTGCTCTCCTTACTGTCCTCTCTCCTCGCCTCTCCATACTGTCCTCTTCTCTTCTCTCTTTACTGTCCTCTCCTCTGTTCTTGCCTTACTGTCCTCCTCTTCTCTCCTTACTGTCCTCCTCTCCTCTCCTCTCCTTACTGTCCACTTCTCTCCGTACTGTCCTCTTCTCTCCTCTCCTTACTGTCCTCTTCTCTCCTCTCCTTACTGTCCTCTTCTCTCCTCTCCTTACTGTCCTCTTCTCTCCATACTATCCTCTTCTCTCCATACTATCCTCTTCTCTCCATACTATCCTCTTCTCACCTCTCCCTACTGTCCTCTTCTCTCCATACTGTCCTCTTCTCTCCATACTGTCCTCTTCTCTCCTCTCCATACTGTCCTCTTCTCTCCATACTGTCCTCTTCTCTCCATACTGTCCTCTTCTCTCCATACTGTCCTCTTCTCTCCTTACTGTCCTCTTCACTCCTCTCCATACTGTCCTCTTCTCTCCATACTGTCCTCTCCTCTCCTTACTGTCCTCTTCTCTCCTTACTGTCCTCTTCTCTCCATACTGTCCTCTCCTCTCCATACTGTCCTCTTCTCTCCATCTTCTTCCCTACCTCTCTCTTTGATATTTCCTTGTTTCCTATGGCAGTTATTTTTCCTTCCTAATTCTTCACTGTTCATTCCACCGCCCGGTATATCATGTCACCACGTGAAGGCATCCTTAAAAAGCAAGCTATAGAGGATGTACTAGGCCAAACGAGTCACAAAGGAGAATATTTTACGGTCTGCATTTTCGAAAGCTCCCAAACACCTCTTCCATAGCGATTTATTTTTAGATTTGTCTGGTTAATAGCAGTTTGTGTGTTATTTATGCAGAGAATGTTAGTGTGTAAGTAGTTTAGATCACACACACACACACACACACACACACACACACACACACACACACACACACACACACACACACACACACACACACACACACACACACACACACACACACTCACTGGTGCAGTGGTAACGTTCTCGCTTGCCATCTGGTAGACGGGAGTTCGCGCCTCGCTCAGGTTGCGAAAAGTTTCACTGACGAAGTGGGTGGTTACTGTCCCCCTTGAGCAAGGGGACGGGTGTGTGCGTGTGTGAAGGTCACAGCCTTGCCCTTAGATCGGACTAAATGAGCTCTCAGCTCCCTTCCGGGAGGGTAAAAAGCTGACGATCACGACCATCAAGTAATCCTGACCAACCCGGTGAATTACACACACACACACACACACACACACACACACACACCGAAGAGGACAGTAAGGAGTAATAAGCAAAATAAATCGCTAAGGAAAAGGTTTTAGGGGGTCTTCCAAGCAAAATAAATCGCCAAGGAAAAGGTGTCAGGGAGTTTTTTAAGCAAAATAAATTACTAAGGAAAAGGTGTTAGGGAGTCTTCAGAGCAAAATAAATTGCTAAGGAAAAGGTGTTAGGGAGTTCTAAGCAAAATAAATCGCTAAGGAAAAGGTGTTAGGGAGTTCTAAGCAAAATAAATCGCTAAGGAAAAGATGTTAGGGAGTCTTCTAAGCAAAATAAATCGCCAGGGAAAAGGTGTTAGGGAGTGTTCTAAACCATACAGAATTTTGGCGGCTGTACCTAGATAAAGGGGAACTGTCTTGCCCTATAATTATTATTATTATTATTATTATTATTATTGAACCTTCCTCTATTCTTAATTGTGAAATGAGGTTGGGGTGATGATGATGATGATGATGATGATTGTTTTTAATATTATTATTATTATTATTATTATTATTATTATTATATCATGGTCTTTTTAACTGTCTTGGCAGTTGGTACTACCTCACCCCCATCCTTGGATGATAATGATGATGATGATGATGATGATGATGGTTATTTTATTATTACCAGTAGTAGTAGTTGTTCTTGTATTATTATTATTATTATTATTATTATGGGCAGGAAGTTCCCCATTTAATAATATATATTCCTTGGTGGCTTATAGTCGAATAATTTTCATCTGATACAACTGGACAAGTGTTATACCTGGAATCCTAAATTGTGGTGACGTGAAATTGAGTCTCCTTGGTTACTAGTCAAATCAGCCCTCCCATCTGACTACACCTGGCCATCAACTGAGCTGAAAGGAGTTAGGGGTCTTTCATGAAGAATGAGTCTCCTTGGTTACTAGTCAAATCAACCCTTTAATCTGACTACACCTGGCCATCAACTGAGCTGAAAGGAGTTAGGGATCTTTCATGAATGAGTCTCCTTGGTTACTAGTCAAATCAGGTCACAGGAACACATCACTTGAAATTAAATCGAGCATATATACATATGTTTTTTTGTAATGCCACCAGGCACGAGAGACTGGTCACCTACCCTTAAATGTACTGGCCTGAGGTATGCCTAGCCTCGGCACCCTACGCTGATGTACAGATGTATAAAAAATATATATATAATTTATGTACTGTGATGAATTTCAATACCTTTGTTACCTAGTGCATAATAGGGTGGTGGTGGTGGTGGTGGTGGTGGTGGTGGTGGTGAGAAAGTAAGAGAGATATCAGAAGTCCTAGTGAGTGACGAAGAGGGAGGCTGTAGGAGTGGCAGAGGATGTGTGGATCAAATATTTGCGGTGAGACAGATAGTGGAGAAGGCTTGTGAGAAGGACAATAAGGTGTTTATGGCATTTTTGGATCTGGAAAAGCATACGACAGAGTAGGCAGAGAAGGATTGTGGAAGGTTTTGCGCATGTACAGTGTAGATGGTAAGCTGCTTGGTGCCGTCAAGAGTTTTTATGATGGTAGTGAAGCATGTGTAAGGGTAAATGGGTTCATGATCAGTGTAGGCGTCCGACAAGGTTGCGTGACATCCTCATGGATGGTGAGAAAAGTAAAAACATGTGTAATGGAGAAAGGGAAGGCGTTATTAATGAATGGTGATGGATGGAACATCTCAAATTTGATGTATGCTGATGATGCAGTGCTACTTGCAAATACTGGACAAGAATTTGGTAGACTAGTGCATAGTTTTGTAGATGTCTGTGAGTGTCGTGCCTTGAGAGTAAATGTAGAAAAGTGTAAAGTGATGATTATTGAGAGATAAGGGGACTCCAGTGTGATGTTACAGTGAATGAAGAGAAACTGGAATTGGTGAGAGAGTTCAAATACCTGGGTATAGCAATAGAAAAGAGAGGAAAATGTGCAGAAGATGTGGAACGTTGAGTGACACAGGGAAGGAAACTAGCTGGTGCCATGAAGGCCTTGATTAGAAACAGAGGCTTGAGTGTTGCAGCTGCACGAGGCTTATATGAAGGAGTGTTAGTGCCAACTTTATTATACGGATGTGAGACTGTGGTGTGGCATGAAAATGAAAAGAGTAAGAGCAGTGGAGATGGGACTGCTAAGGAATGTATGTAGAGTACAGAGAGTGGATAGGATGTGGAATAATGTGGTAACGTGAAAGATGCGGAGTGAGGAAGTCAGTTGACACTAGGATTGAAGAGAGTGTACTGAGATGGTATGGTCATGTGGAGAGAATGGATGACCATAGAGTGGTGAAAAAGGTATATCTGAGCGAATTTGAAGGAGGGAGGAGGTGAGGTAGGCCAAGGAGAAGTTGGAGGGATGTGGTGGATGAGTGTGTGAGGGAGAGGTATGGAAGTTGGTGAGGCTAAGGGACTGACAAGAGATTGAGCTGGATGGATGAATTTTGTGCTGAGAACCTTAGGCTATAACGAGGGATTTGGCACCACTTTTCAACGTGACAGCGTATGGATTGGCCCTAGCAGATGGGTATATGTGAAGCTACAGAATGTGGTGAAGTTCCCCCCCCCCCCATCTGCTGGAGCCAGGATTTCGAGGGCTTGAGTGATGAGTGAATGGAAATGTGGCCCATTGAACTGGGCAAACTTTGGCTGTCTGGATGTTGCTACTCCTCACCCTGCCCTGGGGCGAGAGAGGAGGTCCGGATGATGAATGATGATGATGCTGTGCTGTTCGAGATGACTGGTTTAAGAGTGTGATTGTAAATGTGTATAAGGGAAAGGTGATGCCCTGGAAAGAGGAAATAATGGAGGCATAAAGACTTTGGATCAGATAATGAAGTGCATGGAGAGAGTCCCGGAAAATGTAACGGAAAGAGTGAATACTGATGATATGTACTGTAGTTTGAGTTTATGCCAGGCAAAGGGGACCACTGATGCCATATTCATCATTTGACAGCGTAAGGAAAAATACATAGGATTTAAGAGGGAGTTGAACTTTGGTTTTTATTTGGAGAAGGCCTTTGACAGATCCCCCAGGGAGACGGTGAAGTGGGCAGTGGGAAAGGTAGAGATCAAGGATTGGCTGGTTGGAGTGGTTATGGCAATGCATAAGTGATAGTGAACGGAGATTTGTGTGATGAGCTTCCAGTGAATGTTGGCATGCATGAGGAAGGGTGTGTTAAACGAATTCTGTATGGCGACACAAGAGAGAATTTCAACCAATCGGGAGGAAAAAGACGCGGCAGGAGATGGAAATATGGTCAGACATTGTGTGGTGATGTTGATACCGAGAATTAAAAACCACGGTCCTGTAGAATATGCCAACCAGGGTCGTATATATCGTTTTGTGTGTGTGTGTTTTTTTAATGCAAAGAATGGCAGAGTTTGAAGGATTTTTACAGTCCAGTAGTAGTGTACGGTGTAATAAGGAAAATAAATCTCTAAGGAGGAGCTGCTAGGGAGTTGTAGAATGAGTTTATATCTGTAATTTTTATCAGAGTGTTCCATTAAGCTGTATGTATTGCTTATCAGACTTAACATGGCTGAGATCTTATATTTGCTGCTTATTTCTCATAGCGTTATTACAGGCAGACGACGACGATAACACGGCTCTGCATGTCTTCAACAGCACTTTTTCGAGACTATCATCATATTCTAATGTCAGGCTCTTGTTACAGCTCAACATTCAAGATGGAGAGATGGCAATTTTAGGCCAAGTTAAAGTGTTCAATATCCATTCCATAACACCTTTTCGTGACTATACAGGTCTTCCTCTAACACTGGCCAGATTTCCATCCTTGTGTAGGTCATTTTACTCATTTCACGTAGCCCAGTGCCAGGAAATGACAATGGTACGCCTCTACATCATTTACATAGCACTTCTTCGTGACTAGCATCATCTTTTGGTGTTAATCTATTGCTAAAACCCAGGATTCAAGATGGAGAGATGGTAGTTTTAGGTCCATTTAGGGAGAAGAGAGTATTGTTTTATATCCTAGTGTTAATGTATCCTTACAGCTCAGCATTTAAGGTGAGGAGATGGCAATATTAGGCAAAGTGAAAGTGAATAGAGTATGGTAAACATCTACGAATAACTTCTGACTTTGTTTGCTACGGTCCGTGATGCTTTCTCTACGACGATTTTCTCTTATGCACTCAGGCTCCTAAGACCCATTCCCAGCTGAATAAAATCGTCTGGAGTCTAATAAAAAAAAGTACTAGAGTTGTCACGATCATTGGAGGGTTAATATTTACAGCATTAACGCTCTCAGACACATAAATAGCTCACAGGTGCATAATAGCCTCTTGTATTAGCTAGAATAAAATACTAGAGTTACCCTGAAGATGAGAGGGCCTCCGTGCCCTCTAGGGGTTGTAAAAGTAGTTGGGTAAAGTTTCACACGAGTTTCTGGGCTGAACAAGCATGGCATTTCATTGGTCAGTCAGTGGTACTCGGACGATAAGGGTGAGGCTGCGTCGGCTCCGTCTCCTGATGTAAGTGTTAAATTTTACTGTTTTGGGGTTAAATTTCGCTGTTTTTGCCATTAAGATGATTCAGATAGGACACAGAGGTATCTTGCTGCCAACCAGGAAGTGTCATAGGTCAAATAGATTCAACAGATGAGGGCAATAGATGTCGTTTTGCTCGTTAGGAGATGTGTAGGCGTCTCCTCTTGCTGCAAGTGTTGGGTTTTGCTGTTTTTGCCATTAAGGTGACTAAATTAGGACACGGGGATATCTTACGGTCAGCCAGGAAGCGTTGCAGGCCAAAGAAATTGTAGAAAATAAGGGAAATGGATGTAATATCTATAGCCTTAATTGTCTAGTTATCTATAGCCAGACGCCTTAAACCCGTAAATGGTGGCCACGAACAAATCGCCTCCATGTCGCCCTGTGCACTGCCATTTCGCTGCCCTCCCCCCAACGTACACCCGCCTCTCTCGTATCTCTCTACTCCATCCCTCCATCCCATCCCCTTCACTATGCTCATTTTACTCTAACTTGGCCTAAATTGCAATCTCTTTATCTCGAATGCTGAGTTGTAACAATAGAATATTATGCTAGTCACGAAAAAGTGCTGTTTCAAAGACGCAACTGAGACACGTGAAAAGCTGCAAATGGACGAAAATTTGGGCCAAGTTAAGGTGAAAGGAGTAGAGTACAGAATCCTCCTTGATAACATAAAAGTTTCCGGATTAAAAAGAACTAGAAAAATCATCATCATCATCATCATGATCATCATCATCATCTATCTACTGCTACTATCTAGTGCCAGACTCCTCAGCCATCATCATCATCATCATCATTAAATTTTTTCCTACCTTCACTCTTAAAAACATGCGTACAGTTTGAGTTACACACTGGTATTCGCACACAGTAAATACGCACACAGAGCACGCACACAAGTACACGCATAATGAGAACTCACACTAACACGCACACATTGAATACGCACACACTGAGTACGCGCGCACTGAACACGCACACAATAAACACACACACGCGCGCACACACAGACACAGACACAGGTACACACACACACACACACACACACACACACACACACACACACACACACACACACACACACACACACACACACACACACACACACACACACACACACACACACACACACACACACACACACACACACACACACACACACACACACACACACACACACACACACACACACACACACACACACACACACACACACACACACACACACACACACACACTGAACACGCACACAATAAACACGCACAATAAACACGCACAATAAACACGCACACACTGAACACATACACACTGAACACGTACACACTGAACACGTATACACTGAACACGTACACACTGAACACGCACAATTTGACTACGTACACACTAAGCACGTACACACTGATGCACGCACGAACTGATGCACGCACACACCGATGCACGCACACACCGATGCACGCACACACCGATGCACGCACACGCTGCGGCATGTACGTACTAAACACGCGCACACGGAGCAGGCACACACTAATGCACGCACGTATTCATTCACGCAAACACTAATACCAGCACTGATCAGAGCACGCATGCACACTAATACACACACACACACACACACTGATACACACAGGCACTGATACACACAGGCACTGATTCACACAGGCACTGATTCACACAGGCACTGATTCACACAGGCACTGATTCACACAGGCACTGATACACACAGGCACTGATACACACAGGCACTGATACACACAGGCACTGATACACACAGGCACTGATTCACACAGGCACTGATACACACAGGCACTGATACACACAGGCACTGATACACACAGGCACTGATACACACAGGCACTGATACACATATGCACTGATACACACAGGCACTGATACACACAGGCACTGATACACACAGGCACTGATACACACAGGCACTGATACACACAGGCACTGATACACATATGCACTGATACACGCAGGCACTGATAGCCTACACGCACACTCAGATACGAGCATAGATACACGCACACAATGATGCACACACACACAGGTTCACGCACATACTGATACACACACACACACACACACACACACACACACACACACACACACACACACACACAGCCACTAAACAGGTGGTGAGTCATATTTAGCTGACGTGTCGGAGTGTGGAGATACAGACAGATAGGAAAGAGAGAGAGAGAGAGAGAGAGAGAGGGGGGGGGAGGGAGGTATGAGGTAAGAGAGAGCGGGGTGGGGGGAAGGGGCATGAAGTAAGTCAGGCAGGGAGGAGGAGGGTAGACTGTTGTTGATCGTGTTCCTCCCCCAAATTCCCCTATTCGTCAACGTGATAGGATGGCCGGGGATACTGTAGAGATGGAAGGCAAAAGTGTTAGGAGAAATTATATAAAATGGTGATCCCTGAACCTCACCTGTATCGAATCGTTCGTGTCGTATCTTTTTTAAAGGATCTAACATGCTTGCATGCGTCGTCGGCCCTGGTCACATAATGGCGGCTCTCCACACTGCACGATCTTTTGCAGCCTCCCTATTCACTCCCTTATCCCTGAGGTCACACACTATGACCTCGTCCCAGGCCTTTTCCGGTCTGCCTCTCGCAGCCCTACCCCCGACGTTCACACCTCTCTCTTCTCACCCAGTTGTCATCCTCCATCCTCTCCACATGTCCTAACCATCTCAATGTATCCCTCCTCATCACAAATATACACTTTTGTCCCATCCCTCCTCTTGATTCGTCAATAGTAAACCTAGCCTCCCCCCAAACCCAGGTCTAGCATTTAAGTAAGACCTACACGTCCATCTAATCATTGTTATTTCTGTGCGAAATGTGTTGACTACGTAATCCTTGGTTAGGTAAAGATTCGTTTATTCCCCTGAACCAGAGTGACATCATTCTTATTTTATTCTTAATGGTATCAAGCCATTTTATTCAGCTAACGAGAACCCTTCGTACTAAAGATTTTAATAGTACCGTATCTGATTCCTCCAGTTTGAAAAGTGTACCCTAAGCTGAATAAAATCATCAGGCTGTTGCAAGAATAAAATGAACGACGTTTCCTGGCTGAATGGGTTAGCACTAACATGATCATTTACCCCGACATTATCCGATTTATTCACCTTCTCGATGACTGTGAAATTTTGGTAGTCATGGTCGGTGACAGGATGGGGCTTTGACCATAATAGCTTTCAGGTTGGCTCTCATGACCGTACCGTTCACATATTTGTATAAAAATTGTGGTTTACACCCTTCCTTGATCAGGGCATGCGTTCTGACGTCGTGCGTTGTGTGAACTACGGGGGGACGGGGTGAAGATTGTCTGTACCCTCACCCCTCCAAGAAATTACTTAAGAAATAATGCGTGTACTCTATTGGATGACGTGGATGTGGACGTATTATAGCTACATGTTTACACAGTACAGCAATTCCACAATGACACGAGCTGTTGACAACGCTGGTGCTCTTGGGTCTAAAGAAACTATTTTTTCGGTGACAATCCCTACTAAGAAATGAGTTCATTATTCGCACACCCGTCGGGCAAGGCAGATGATACAATAATCCTGGTTAACATCTGTTTATTTCAAAGGTGCCCTGAGGTTTATGAAAAGTCCCAAACACTCCTTGCTAATTAAACAGCCGATGGAAAATATGTTAAATACCACTGTTTGTGTTTTGGCGTCGTAGCAGTGGCTAATTGTACACACCATCTCTAAACTCCCACCTTCTCTATGCCCACTACTCCAATCCCCCTTCCCTACCCCCTCACCTCTTCCCTACCCCTCACCTCTTCCCTACCCCTCACCTCTTCCCTACCCCCTCATCTCTTCCCTACCCCCTCACCTCTTCCCTCCCCCTTTACCTTATCCCTCTACCCCCTCACCTCTTCCCTCTACCCCCTCACCTCTTCCCTCTACCCCCTCACCTCTTCCCTCTACCCCCTCACCTCTTCCCTCAACCCCCCTCACCTCTTCCCTCAACCCCCCTCACCTCTTCCCTCAACCCCCCTCACCTCTTCCCTCAACCCCCTCACCTCTTCCCTACCCCCTCACCTCTTCCCTACCCCCTCACATCTTCCCTCAACCCCCCTCCCCTCTTCCCTCAACCCCCCTCTCATCTTCCCTCTACCCCGTTCCCTCTTCCCTACCCCCTCACCTCTTCCCTACCCCCTCACCTCTTCCTTCTACCCCCCCTCCCATCTCACTGCTACCAGTCAAACTTCCCCTACCATCACACCTCTGCTCTCCACCTCTCAGGTTGAATTTTTCCATTGACACGAAGAAAGAAGAGGATTTTCGCACGACAAAGCAGGCAGAGGGTATTTACACGGTCAGGCAAGCAAAGGATATTTACACCGACACGACAGACGACAGGAGTGGGAAATAATAGCTTTCTTCACTAGTACAAGGTATTTGAACCATTTTAAAACTTTTTTGAAATCTGAAATATTTTTTTCTGAGTTTTTCTCACATCGTACACTTAGTCATACATTTTCTTTATTGTTAAAAGATGTTTGAGTGATTTACACACACACACACACACACACACACACACACACACACACACACACACACGCACGCACGTACGCACGCACGCACGCACGCACACGCATAAAAATCTCTCTCTCTCTCTCTCTCTCTCTCTCTCTCTCTCTCTCTCTCTCCTTCTCCCTCTCCCTCTCCCTCTCCCTCCCCTCTCTCCCTCTCTCTCCCTCTCTCTCCCTCTCCCTCTCCCTCTCCCTCCCCCTCCATCTCCCCCCCCTCTCTCTCTCTCTCTCTCACACACACACACACACACGCAGGTAAATTTTGCACGAGGACACTGATAGCTGTGTGGTGGTTGTGATGGTGGTGATGTCAGCGGTGTTGGTGGTGGTGGTGGTGGTGTGGTTGTGATGGTGGTGGTAGTACGTGGTTGTGGTAGTAGTGATAGTGTTTTGCTGGTGGTTGTATGATGATGGAGTGTGGTTTTGGTGGTGGTGGTGATGGTAGTGTGGGTGTGGTTATGGTACAGTATGGCTGTGAAGAACTTAAAGGAAGGATGTGTGGAATGGGAAGGAATTGGGTGACAAGTTGGGGTTAGAAGACATTGACGTAAGTTTGCAATATAATGTTAGTGTTATGGAAAATAAATCTCTCAGGGAAATGCGCTACGAAGCCTCCTATGCCACCCAGAATACGGGACATAGGCTCAGCAGTAGCATATAGTGCGTACTTTGGCCTAATTGATATTTGCTCCACAGAAAACGATGGAAACGCCGGAGGACGAGATGTCAACCCTGGCCAGCGAGATGGCAACTGCAGGCGAGGGGGAAGGCGAAGCTGCAGCCCCAGAAGACGAGATGGCAACCTCAGAAGACATGGGAATCACAGAAGACATGGCAACCTCAGAAGGGATGGCAACTTCGGAAGAAATGGCAGCTGTAGACGACGAGATGGCCGCTCGAGAACATGGCAAGCCCTGCAGAGGAACTAGTGCGGCGTGTGTTGTAGCTTGTACTGATAGGTGATGTGGTAGGGAGGGTAGCAGCAGCTGTGGCGGCACCTGTATAGCGTTACTCTGGTAGGCATTGCATTCCGTAGGCACCTTTGATGTTCCTGTATTTCCCCAGGCGATGGAGAGACGGCTGCGAGGGAGAGACGAGACGGCCGAGAGACCAGGGGAGACCGGAGAGCCTGCAGGGAGATCGGATCGCTGGACAGGACAGGTGACAGGTTGTATTTTTCTTTGTATTTTCCTTTAGGGTGTGATTGTGTGTGCGTGAGTTTGTGTGTGTGTGTGTGTGTGTGTGTGTGTGTGTGTGTGTGTGTGTGTGTGTGTGTGTGTGTGTTTAGTTCCCAGCATACTAGGCTGGGTGTGGCAGGTAGGTGGGTCTGAGGAGGGAGGTGGGGTGGGGGGAGGCGGGAAAGGGGGGACTTCCTTCCACTTCCATCTTCCTCTCCGTCTGTCCTGTCTGCCTGTCCTCAGCGCAGCCGAACGTGCTGGGATGGTGTGTCTGTCTGTTAGTGTCTGTCTGCTTTGGTGCTTCTTTCTCTTCCCCACCTTTACTTTTTTATGCGCTTTTTCTTTTTCTGTCGTTCTAGAGTGAGCGTGATGGAGAGAGGGTAGAGGGGCGAGTAGGAGCGAGGGAGCGAGTTGGAGATAGACATAGGACCTACTACATAATATTAATTGCTAAAGGTATCTTGCCCGTATTTAACTGATATACTTTGATAATACTTGAAACATTTGCTCTAGTCCAATACTTTTGTGATATACTTTGAGATACTTATACTTAAATATATAAAATCTTCTGCCAGAGTAACCTAACAGCTGCTGCCATTGCTACTTGTATACTTTGTAAATGTATTGTAATTGTAAACTCTTGTAAAACACTAAAGATAATAAAAGAATCAGCTGTATATCAACTTTACTTTGCCCTTTATGGTATTACAAATGACTAAAATACAATATCACAGAAAAAGTAAAGTATGCAAAGAAAGCCTACAATGCTATACTCTAGTTCCCAAAGACATGGAACAGAGTACACAGTAGACTCCAGCACAAGTTAAATGATTCTGTCCCGTCATCCTAAGAGGGTTTTCTGAAGCTGTAGGATATCGTCAGAAGCTAGCAAAGAGTAAAAGTGACATCCGCAAACCGAGAGCTCTGCGTCCAGCGCTCCGCGGTTCAAGTCCCAGAGGTGGACAGATGTTTTGACGTGTAGACGTTACCAGGGCGTAGCTTGGTGGCCTACCCTTTAATATTCTGGACTAATGGTGGTCTAGCCTCGTGCACCTGCGCTCCACCTCATAAAAAAAAAAAAAAAAAAAGGAAAGCCAAGGGTCATGAATGAACTAAAGGACTGAACTAAGCGGAGAAGAACAAAAATCGTAGAGAAGATCGCCCGAAATTTGATGAAACGGTGTAGTATAACTGAGTGAAATAGGCGTTGGATATGACGGAACTAAACGGCAGTTATACCCACCACTCTTCTGTACCCTACACTACCCTGATTCAGCCTACCCTACCCTACCAAGCCCTACACTACCCTACCCAGCCCTACCCTACCCAGTCCACCACCACCCAGCCCTATCTTACCCTGCCATAACCTATCCTACCCTCCCAAACGCAACTCGACCCATCCCTACCCAATACTACCAAAACCAACCCAACCTTACCCCACCGTGTCAAGACCGACACAATCCTACCCCACCCTGCCAAAACCAACCCAGTCCTACTCCACCCTGCCAAACCCGACCAATCCTTTCTCACCCTGCCAAAAACCGACCCAATCTTACCCCACCCTGCCAAAACCGACCCCATCCTACTTCACCCGGCCAAAACCGACCCAATCCTACCCTACCCTGCCATAACCGACCCATCCCTACCCTACTCTGCCAAAACCAACCCAATTCTACCCCACCTTGCCAAATGCGACCCAATCCTTGCCCACCCTGCCAAAACCGACCCACACCTACCCTATCCTGTCCAAACCGACCCAATCCTACCTCACCCTTCCAAAACCGACCCAATCCTACCCCACCCTGCCAAAACCGACCCAATCCTACCCCACTCTACCAAGACCGAGCAAACCCTACCCCACCCTACCAAAACCAACTCAATTCTACTCCACTCTGCCAAAACTGACCTAATCATACCCCACCCTGCCAAAACCGACCCAATCCTGCCCCACCCTGCCAAAACCAACCGAAACCTAACCTATACTCTGCCAAAACCGATCCAACCCTTCCCCACCCTGACAAAACCGACCCATGCCTATCCCACCCAGCCAAAACTGTGCCATTCCTATCCCACCCTGCCAACTCTGACCCAATCCTACCCCACCCTGCCAAAACCGACCCATCTCTACCCCACCCTGCCAAGACCGACCCATCCCTACCCCACCCTGCCAAAACCGACCCAATCCTACCCCACCCTGCCCAAACCGACCCGATCTTACCCCACCCTGCCATATCCGACCCAATCCTACCCCATCCTGCCAAAACCGACCCGATCTTACCCCACCCTACCAAGACCGACCCATTCCTACCCCACCCTGCCAAGACCGACCCGTCCCTACCCCACCCTGCCAAGACTGACCCGTCCCTTCCCCACCCTGCCAAGACCGACCCGTCCCTACCCCACCCTGCCAAGACTGACCCGTCCCTTCCCCACCCTGCCAAGACCGACCCATCCCTACCCCACCCCGCCATAACCGACCCAATCCTACCCCACCCTGCAAAAACCATCCAAGTCCTACCCCACCCTGCCAAAACTATCCCAGTCCTACCTCACCCTGCCAAAACCGACCCCACCCTACCCCACCCTGGCATAACCGACCCAACCCTACCCTGCCCTAACCAAACCAATCTTATCTAACTCATTTTTCACTCTAACACCTTCTTCAGTTTTCTTCATTCTTTCTCCAGACGATTTTCTTCAGCTCTGGAGAGGAATTTTGAATTTGAGGGGTTAGATACAGCCAGCATCAACCCCTGCTCTGTCAGGGGATCTCCTAAGTTGAATAAAATCGTGCGGTCAGCTAGGACAAAGTAAATAAATCGTTCTTGGTCTGAAGGGTTACATGATTCTGTCCCGTCATCCTAAGAGGGTTTCCTGAAGCTGTAGGATATCGTCAGAAGCTAACAAAGTGTAAAAGTGACATCCGCAAACCGGGAGCTCAGCGTCCAGCGCTCAGCAGTTCAAGTCCCAGAGGTGGACAGATGTTTTGACGTGTAGACGTTACCAGGGCGTAGTTTGGTGGCCTACCCTTAAATATTCTGGACTTATGGTGGTCTAGCCTCGTGCCCCTGCGCTCCACCACATAAAAAAAAAAAAAAAGGAAAGCCAAGGGTCATGAATGAACTAAAGGACTGAACTAAGCGGAGAAGAACAAAAATCGTAGAGAAGATCGTCCCAAATTTGATGAGACGGTGTAGTATAACTGAGTGAAATAGGCGTTGGATATGACGGAACTAAACGGCAGTTATACCCACCACTCTTCTGTACCCTACACTATCCTGATTCAGCCTACCCTACCCTACCAAGCCCTACACTACCCTACCCAGCCCACCACCACCCAGCCCTATCCTACCCTGCCATAACCTATCCTACCCTCCCCAACGCAACCATAACCTACCCATGCTTACCCTCGCCTGCCCTAATCGACCCACCTCTATTCAACCCTGCCATAACCGACCCATCCCTACCCTACCTCCGCATAATCAGCCCAATGTAACCTCACCCTGTCAAAACCGACCCGATCCTACCCCACCCTGCCAAAACCAACCCTGTCCTACTCCACCCTGTCAAACCCGACCAACCCTTCCCCACCCTGCCAAAACTGACCCAATCCTACCCCACCCTGCCAAAACCGACCCAGTCCTACCCCACCCTGCCAAAACCGGCCCAATCCTACGCCGTCCCGCCAAAACTAACCCAACCTTACCCCACCCGACCATAACCGACCCAACGCTACCCCACCCTGCCACAACCGTCCCATCCCTACCCTACCTTAACCAAACCAGTCTTATCTAACTCACTGTCCACATTAACACTTTTTTCCATTTTCATCTTTCTTCCTCCAGACGATTTTCTTCAACTCTGGAGAGAAATTTCGTACTGGAGGGGTTAGATACAGTCACCATCAACCCCTTCACTACGAAGGGATCTCCTAAGCTGAATAAAATCGTCCGGTTACCTAGAACAAAGTAACTAAGTCATTCTCTGTCTGAAGGGGTTACTGTGTCTGTCCCATCATCCCGAGAGGGTTTCTTTAAGCTCCAGGAAATCGTCTAAAGGTAGCAAAGTGTAAAAATGACGTCAGCGCTTGTTCTAGGCGCCACAAATCGAGTCCCGGAGGTGAACAAAGGTTTTTATATCATATAGACGTTTTATATTTTATATTTTGCAACTTTCAGAGGCATTTACTCAGCTTTAGGAGTCTTATGGATAGGCTTAATCAAACGTATCGAACCTCCCATGTTAGAAAAAATAGCTTACAGAAATGCGTCTCGTACTGAAGAGGCGGAATGGACAGATCGAGTGACTAAGATATTGAATTATGTATATGACTGGTTTTGTTATTTCTATTATTATTATTATTATTATTTCAGGCTAATGTCACAGGCTTCTAGACTGGCTGACTAGCAAATATTATTAAGTCTCCCGTGGCTCCGTGCTCCTTCCACTCAAGAGCCTGCACTTCACGCATTCCACGCACAAGATGGCGTCACAGCTGCATTCCTGCGAAGACGAGAGGTCAAGAGGACGACACTTGCTTTTTGTTTGTTTGTTTACTGTAATTGCTTAAAGTTGTGATCCCTCCAACTTGAATGCTCAGTTGTAACTATAGATAACTAGAATACGATGCTAGTCACGAAGAAGGGCTATGAAAAGATATAGAGCTCGTAGTATTGGCTGGATGAATCACTCTTGCGTGATAATCAAAGACGGTGAATAAAACCCACACTTGTAGACGAAGAATATAATTACCAAACAGTTTCGGTGGACACTGCCACCATCTTCAGTGGTCAAGATAGTGAGAGGGAGTGACATACTGTCTATACAAGGGTTCCTTTTTATGCCTGTGTGTGTGTGGAAGGGTGGGGTAAAGGTGAGGTGGGGTGGGGTAGATTGTAAGCGGGGAATAACCCAAGGGGGATTTTGGGGGGGACATTACCGGACAGGTCAGGTGTAATTCCTATCTGACCTTACCTGTGTCGTAGCTGGAAGGGTGGGGTAAAGGTGAGGTGGGGTGGGGTAGATTGTATGCGGGGATTAACCCAAGGGGGATTTTGGGGGGGACATTACCGGACAGGTCAGGTGTAATTCCTATCTGACCTTACCTGTGTCGTAGCAGGAAGGGTGGGGTAAAGGTGCGGTGGGGTGGTATAGATTGTAAGCGGGCATTAACCCACGGGGGATTTTGGGGGGGACATTACCGGACAGGTCAGGTATAATTCCTATCTGACCTTACCTGTGTCGTAGCAGGAAGAGACAGTCTCTTCCTGCTACGACACAGGTAAGGTCAAATAGGAATTACACCTGACCTGTCCGGTAATGTCCCCCCCAAAATCCCCATTGGGTTAATCCCCGCTTACAATCTACCCCACCCCACCTCACCTTTACCCCACCCTTCCACACACACACAGGCATAAAAAGGAACCCTTGTAGTGTCAGTATGTCACTCCCTCTCACTATCTTGACCACTGAAGATGGTGGCAGTGTCCACCGAAACTGTTTGGTAATTATAGTCTTCGTCTACACGTGTTGGTTTTATTCACCGGCTCGTAGTATTTTTTTCTTTTAACTAAGATACATGAAATAAGCTGCAAAAATACGAGCTTACTTAATGTAAATGAATTATAGTACGTTCAGGATGGAGGGAAGGCATTTTGTATTTTGTTTGTGATGTTATAGTGCAGTGGTTCCCAACCTTTTTGGTCCTGTGGCCCCCCGAGAAAATTATGAGAAGCTCCATGGCCCCTATATAACTCAGATCGTATATTTATATATTTTTAATATTTGATATTGTGCAGAAAACGGTAATTACCCCAATATACTTAAGGCTAAACTAGCACAGTAAGGTATATTTCATACTTGATTTCTGTCAGGTTTTACCCAGACCAAATAACTTATAATATCTTATATTACCAATAAGGCCCATGGCCCCCCAGTCAATGTCCCATGGCTCCCAGGTTGGGAACCGCTGTTATAGTGTCTCTCAGGATCCTAGGATCCTGTCTCGGCTGAACCAAATTGTCTGGCGTCAGCTGGAACATGATGCTAGAGTTATGTCGGTCGTGAGGGGGTTAATGGTGACGGTATTGACACTGTCAGGCTCCTATGACTCACTGAGTCGAATAAAATCGTCTGAGTCAGCTGAAATGGGGTACTAGAGTTGTCCCGAGCATCACTCAGGGGGTTAAAATCCTAACCCTCTGGTGCTTGGGACAACTCTAGTATTCCATTCCAGCTGACAGACGATTTTGTTCGGCTGAGTGAGTCATAGGAGCCTGACAGTTACTACACTGTCACCATTAACCCCCACATGACCGGCATAACTCTGGTATATCATGTTCCAGCTGACGCCAGACAATTTGGTTGAACCAAATTGTCTGGCGTCAGCTGGAACATGATGCTAGAGTTATGTCGGTCGTGAGGGGGTTAATGGTGACAGTATTGACACTGTCAGGCTCCTATGACTCACTCAGTCGAATAAAATCGTCTGAGTCAGCTGAAATGGGGTACTAGAGTTGTCCCAAGCACCAGAGGGGGGTTAAGATTCTTAACCCTCTGGTGCTTGGGACAACTCTAGTATTCCATTCCAGCTGACAGACGATTTTGTTCGGCTGAGTGAGTCATAGGAGCCTGACAGTTACTACACTGTCACCATTAACCCCCTCACGACCGACATAACTCTAGCATCATGTTCCAGCTGACGCCAGACAATTTGGTTCAGCCGAGTGGGTCTGGGGCCTGGGGGGCACTAAATGAAAATATCCAAAATATATTAAAGGGGGGGCTATATCAATTTTGCCACAGGAGGTATACCAAAATTGGACTTTTTAATAAAACCCCCTCCTCTCTCACTCCCTGTGTTTTGTATATACCCTTCTCTGTCTGCCTGTGGTGTGTCTGTCCCACCCTCTGTGTGTGTGTGTTGTGTCTACTGTGTGAAGGTGGTTGTGTACGTGTCGTGTGTGTGGTGTGTCTACTGTGTACGTGTCTTGTGTGTGTGTGTGTGTGTGGTGTGTCTGTCTACTGTGTACGTGTCTTGTGTGTGTGTGGTGTGTCTGTCTACTGTGTACGTGTCTTATGTGTGTGTGTGTGTGTGGTATGTCTACTGTGTACGTGTCTTGTGTGTGTGTGGTGTGTCTACTGTGTACGTGTCTTGTGTGTGTGTGGTGTGTCTACTGTGTACGTGTCTTGTGTGTGTGTGGTGTGTCTACTGTGTGAAGGTGGCTGTGTACGTGTCTTGTGTGTGTGTCGATGTGCGTATGTATGTAGTAGTGTGTGTGTCTTGATGTGTGTATGTATGTAGTAGTGTGTGTAAATGTCTTAAGTGTGTGAGCTGAAGTTTACTAAGTATGGGGCCTTGTGGTTTTAAGGAAAGCCTGCTACGCAAACTTCCCTCAGCCACATTTTAAAGAAACCTCTATCACACCGGGACTTGAACCCGGGTCTTCCTGATTAGCAAGCCAGCACCATCCTGACCATGCTACCGCGGCCCCACAAGGATAGCGGCTAAAACTTCTACTGTATTTTATTTCTTTACATGTTACAAAAAATGGGAAATTGGACAACATGCATAGACTAAACTAAATTTTCATGTACCTATTAATGTCGCTTTAGGAGGAGATATCTCGAAATTTCCTGAGCTACTTGGAATACCTAAGCCTGCAGTTTAATGCTAATCATGAACAAGTGCTATGGAATGAATATAGAGCAGTAGCTACATATATAAAGGGAGAAAGTAAAAACTGGAACTTAACTGCTAACCAACGGCAGGACTTAAACGATTAACCATATATTACATAAACTTAACACACTGAGTGACACAGAAACTAAACATATGATACAAATTCTTTAATGAAACTTATAATGAGAGTACAAATGACAAAATATACACTGCACAGGAAGACAGTACAGTACTCAGTGGTCATACCTTGAGGATGAAAGCCTATCTGTTGTACCGATTTATAAACGGAAGAGATAAATCGCTTTTTTTGATCCACAGTAAAAAATAATAATAATAATGAATACATAAAACAATAAAGACAAACCATAGAGACTACATGTCCACCCTAAACGGCCAAAAACCTGGCATCTCTCCTCCTTGAATGCTGAGCTGTTTCTAAAGATAAAGACTAGATTATCATGCAAATCACAATGAAGATCTATGGGGAGGATGCAAAACCATAATACTGTCTTATTCTGCCACTTAGATACAGGAACTAAGTAGCAGAAGGACTAAAATTTGTCAAGGTGAGCCAACTACAATGACACAGATGAAGTCTGAGATTATATAATGTGTAATCATGAACTGATTGCATCATTCAGTAAAGATTACAAAAGGAAAAGCTATCAAATCTGAAAGTGTAAGTACTATACAAGATATGATTAACCTTGTACATCCATATTCTGAGATATGCTTCCTATATCATAGCCTACACACAAATTCATCCCCCTCAACAGTAATGGTATATTCCTGTTGTCTCCTGACTTCCATTCAACTTATGAAACCTCTCTCCTAATTACAGTACAGTATTATGTTAATGAAGGCTGCTAGTAATTACCTTCAGTATGATAATTCTTATTAAAAGGTAGCAGCAATGGTTAATGAAGGATGTAAGGTATGCAGTCCTTCCAGTTCAATATACTATATCTCCAATCAGACTTTATCCAGTGTCTCTCCTACACATGTTAAAGAATGTCATATGGGACTCTAAGTTTGAAAAGTCTCTCCTATGCTGATTAACATAGTTTAAAGGTAACAAGAATGGCTTAATGAAGCCTGTCCCTAAACCCTTCAGTCCAAAAGCTCTATCAACCTTTAATTACTTTCCTACTGAACAGGTTCCTGAAGGTTGTAATGTGACCCTTCCAGTTTGAAAAGTCTTACCCAAGCTGAATAACAGTCTTAAATTAGCAAGAATAAAGGCTAATCATTGGAGCAGTTTGTGCCCTGTAATCCAAAAGATGTAGTTATATTCTCATTTTACTATCTATTTCTACCACCAGACCATCATATCTAACTTGAGACAGACATATAGTACTGTATTAAAGGGATTAATGGAGGAAGAACAGGACTGAAGAGTATTGTATTGGTGCTGTAATAAGAAGGGGTAGATTGAATGATGGGGCATGTTGAAAGGATGGAGGATGGCAACTGGACACAGAAAATGGCTTGAAACAAGGTCATAGAGTGTGACATCAGGGATAGGAGGCTGATCACAGAGGTTGCCAGAGGATTAATCCCAACCAGCTAGGACCAATGGACCACATAGCTCTGAAGGGCAAGGAGAGACCTCGTATACGCTGCCCTGGTGGGGGCTCGAACTGTCAACTTTATGGTTGTGAAGAGCAAGCGCTACTACTGAGCTACTGCAATCGAGCAGCATGGAAAGTCGCCATTAGGTAACCAAAGCCAATGCATGCAAGCATGTTGGAACCTTCATAAATGATACGATATAACCCTTCCAGTTCAAAGTCTCTCCCATGCTGAATATCATCTGAAGGAAGCATGAATAAAATCAGTTCATCTTTCAAGTGTGTGGTTAAAACTGAAATCCATCCACCCATCCATCATCCAATCCTACGTTGCCCCATGAGGCGCGTAGGAGCCCGGGGCTAGGCAGTTGGTCCTGGCATTTAAGATGAGAGTGACCAACCTCACTCATCCCTGAGTGGCATTACGTGAGCAATAAACCCCAATCATCCCTTGGATATGAACCTTCACCGGCTCAGTCCGACTGGAGCACAATAATTACCCACTAAACCACCAGGCGCCAAAATTTGGTTATATGGTTACCACCCAGCGTAGTAAATGGTTTCCTGGTGTACAGGAAACCATTTGGCTTGTCACTCAGTGTAAAGTCACCCACAGGCAGAAGGAAGAGGAAAGAATGAAGGAATGCAAGACAGAATTGGGAGTGTAAAGTCACCCGTAGGCAGAAAGACGAGGAAAGAATGAAGGGGAAAAAACTGAAATAAAATACTTAATCCATGGGTCTTTGCATCTGGTATTGTATTTTAATCCTGTTAACCTACTATGCCTGCCCATGTACAGGATCACATTCGACCTTAAAACCTAGACAGATGGTGTGAATATCGGGGGATTTAAGTAGCACTGCTTACTCGAGTTTAAGGGGACATCTTGGTCACCTGGAGATACACACCGCCGTATATCATCCTTATAGCTAATAATTACAACTTACATCAGCCGACTACACCTCTCGATAATGACAGCAAACACTGATAAACACATGGGCATAAGAATTACCATAATAAGAAGTAGACTAACACCGTAAAGAATAAAATCTTCACTCATCTCCAGCATCTCTCAACGTTGCTCCCATAATGCACCAGTGACGTGGAGAGGATGGAGGGGGAAAGACTGACGAAGAGAGTGTATGTGAGTGAGGTGAAGGGGGGAAGAGGGAGGGGGAGGCCGAGGATGAGATGGAGGGATGGGGTGGAGACGTATATGAGAGAGGGGGTGAGAGTTGGGAGCAGGACAGTGAAATGGCGGGGGACAGGGCGACTTGGAGGCGATTTGTTTGTGGCCACCCCAAACGGGATTGAGGCGTCTGGCAATAGATAGATGGATAGATAGATAGATAGACGTCACACTTCAAATTAAACATTTACTTATTAAATTTTAAGAAGAAAATTTCGTGAATATATTATCAGGCTTTTAAACATTAATTTTCGTGCAAACTGAATAGAGAGGTAAGTAAAGTGTTTCTTGTTAAATTAAAGATAACCCCATGAATCAGTGGCATCATCATCTCTCTCTCTCTGAAATTCCATACAGAGTACCAGAGTAGGATCACTGTTTACTGTCCTGCCGATATATCTCTACAGTTTTACAAGGGGATTTAAAAATAAACGGCCTGGTGGTGGTGGCAGGGGATAAAATTTTGCGATACCAGTCTCTAATCTGCTGCCATTCCCTACAGAACCTGAGCATAATAGACGAGAAATTAGCCCAGGTTGATGCAGCAATTCTTAACTCAAAATTGCCCCAAGAACAACTTTCTGAAGTTTGTCAAACATTTCATGCAACACCCTGTATGGGAAATTTGGATAAAATATTGGTGATATAATTCCCTAACTGTGTGCCATTCCCAACAGAATCTGAGCAGTCTAATGAGTCCACGCTTTGAAGGTTGGGTTGAAACAGGGATGTGTCATGTCTCCATGGTTGTTCAATCTGTACATCTATCTATCTATCTATTGCCAGACGCCTCAATCCCGTTTGGGGTGGCCACAAACAAATCGCCTCCAAGTCGCCCTGTCCCCCGCCATTTCACTCCCCTGCTCCCAACTCACACCCCACTCTCTCATATACCTCTCCACCCCATCCCTCCATCTCATCCTCGGCCTCCCCCTCCCTCTTCCCCCCTCCACCTCACTCACATACACTCTCTTCGTCAGTCTTTCACCCTCCATCCTCTCCACATGGCCAAACCACCTCAGTGTGTTCCTCATAACGCTTCCTATCACATCCACATCCACACCACAACGCTCCTTTATATCCTCATTCGTCAGCCTGTCTCTCCATGTGACTCCACAGGCTCCTCTTAAATAACTCATTTCCACTGCTCTCACTCTTGACTTGTGTCCTTCCAACAATGTCCAAGCTTCACTTCCGTACGTTAGAGTTGGTATCACAATACTGTCATGTAGTAACTTTTTCACTTCCACGCTCACTTCCCTGTTTCTTATCACTGCTTTCAAAGAACCAGCAACCTTTCTTCCCTGCTGTACCCTTTCAAGCACTTCACCCTCCAAACCTCCATCCTTACTCATCACACTACCCAAGTACTTAAACGTACTCACATTTTCCAATTCCTCACCATCCAACCTCGCTGTACATTCACTAACTTCACCTCTCTCAAAGACCATCACTTTACTCTTCCCTACATTCACCTTTAGATTCCGTTTCTTACACACTCTCTCAAACTCATCCACCAAGCCTTGCAGCTCCCCTTCGTCTTCACTCAACAACACAGTATCATCTGCAAACAACAGTACAGGGAGTTTCCAAACACTATCCTCTCTCACCAGTGCCACTCCAACATCCACTACCCTACCTTGTACCTCTTTTATTACACCATCCATGTACAGATTGAACAGCCATGGAGACATGACACATCCCTGTTTCAACCCAACTTTCAAAGAGAAAAATTCACTTAGTTCACCATCCACACGCACTGCAGCCTTCGCACCATCGTACATACTCTTCACAGCATTCAACAACTTCCCATCTACTCCATATATTCTTAACACTTTCCACAATCCTTGTCTATCCACCCTGTCATATGCTTTCTCCAAATCTGTACATGGATGGGGTAATAAAAGAGGTACAAGGTAGGGTAGTGGATGTTGGAGTGGCCCTGGTGAGAGAGGGTAGTGTTTGGAAACTCCCTGTACTGCTGTTTGCAGATGATACTGTGTTGTTGAGTGAAGACGAAGGAGAGCTGCATGGCTTGGTGGATGAGTTTGGGAGAGTGTGTAAGAAACGGAATCTAAATGTGAATGTAGGGAAGAGTAAAGTGATGGTCTTTGAGAGAGGTGAAGTCAGTGAATGTACAGCGAGGTTGGATGGTGAGGAATTGGAAAATGTGAGTACGTTTAAGTACTTGGGTAGTGTGATAAGTAAGGATGGAGGTTTAGAGGGTGAAGTGCTTGAAAAGGTACAGCAGGGAAGAAAGGTTGCTGGTTCTTTGAAAGCAGTGATAAGAAACAGGGAAGTGAGCATGGAAGTGAAAAAGTTACTACATGACAGTATTGTGATACCAACTCTAACGTATGCAAGTGAAGCTTGGACGTTGTTGGAAGGACACAAGTCAAGAGTAAGAGCAGTGGAAATGAGTTATTTAAGAGGAGCCTGTGGAGTCACATGGAGAGACAGGCTGACGAATAAGGATATAAAGGAGCGTTGTGGTGTGGATGTGGATGTGATAGGAAGCGTTAGGAGAACACACTGAGGTGGTTTGGCCATGTGGAGAGGATGGAGGGTGAAAGACTGACGAAGAGAATGTATGTGAGTGAGGTGGAGGGGGGAAGAGGGAGGGGGAGGCCGAGGATGAGATGGAGGGATGGGGTGGAGAGGTATATGAAAGAGGGGTGTGTGAGTTGGGAGCAGGGCAGTGAAATGGCGGGGGACAGGGCGACTTGGAGGCGATTTGTTTGTGGCCACCCCAAACGGGATTGAGGCGTCTGGCAATAGATAGATAGAAAGAAGATTAAATAACTAAAGCTAACACTGATTTGAACTAATACACATCTGGTCCACAGGTCGTGCTGGAGTCTGCTGCCTTGTTGCTGCTTCCTTGCCACACTGGTCATACCCTGTTGAAGTTTGGTCTGCCCTGCCGTGAGAAGCCTGACGGTGGTGTGGTGTCTTCCCCTACTCTGAGATGCCTGGTGGTGTGGTGGTGGTGGTGGTGGCGGTGATGGTGGTGGCGGTGATGGTGGTGTGGTGGTGGTGGCGGCGGCGGCGGCGGCAGGGTGTCGTGTCTTCCCCAGCCGTGAGCTTACTTGCTGCTGCTGCTGGTGATCTGCCCTGACCTGCCGAGAGAAGCCTGGTGGTGATGGTGTGATCTGCCTTGCAAGTCCAGGATGTTCTGTGGACAAATGCTACTTTTGAATGCATATTTTATATTGCTGTCTCTGTTAATGTATTTTGTACTGAAGTATTAATAATGAAAACTTAAATTTTCTGTCTTGTTTCATTACCTTTTTAACTGTGGCTTTGACTTAATATAGGTGATAAGTATATTGCGCTCTGCAGTCTTGTGTGTTGTAGGGACGGCTTTTGTGATGAGCTAAGACATTCTGATCGCTTCACCAAATTACTGCTCAGCCGTGTGATCAGTGGACATAAAATATTAAACAATACAATGATATACAGCTAAGCATAAAAAAGGTTATGGGAATTCTCCACCATGCAATCAATGGACCTAAATTAAAGCCTATATTATAAAACTAAGCCTGAAGAGGGTTGTGGGAAGTAGATAATGATGCAAGGTAGACACTGGTAATGTTCACTGAGCCATGCCCGCAACACACAAGAACTGGGTGGCGTAATATATGGACCACCTTGTATAATGAGAGGCCGTAAGTGTGTGCTGACCCACAAACTTGCCATCAGTGCCCCGTCATAACTATTACTGTGTCTTGTAGGAAGCACAAAGAAAACAGGCCACAGAATACCTCCTTGTCTCTCATTCCTCCTACACAAACATATACGCCTTTCACTTTAACTTGACACAGAGTTTCATTTAAAGCATATGAGAATGTCACGCAGATCAGTCAGTTCCGGTCTAGCAGCCGTAGGAGGATCACTGCCGCCTTAGTGAAACTTGGCTAGCGGAACCCCTAGACTTTCCCAGCTATGCCCGACCAGTGATCTACTGCCACCGCCTACGACCCGTTGAGGGGGGCATCCAGCAGTAGTTCTAAGCCGCCGGGAGTCTCGAAGATCACAGGTGCGGTGGTTTGGTTCAACGTGAAGTCTGGGTACGACTTCATCAAGCGCCGGGACACCGGTGCTGATGTTTTCGTGCACAGACTCGGGATCGTTGCACCTAACCCCCGACACTTTCGGCGCTCTCTTGGCGAGGGTGAGGCTGTGGAGTTTCGGCTCCGTCAGTCACCCAAGGGTCCCGAGGCTACGGATGTCACTGGGCCGGGAGGTGCTGCTGTGCAGGGCTCTGCCCATGCACGGTGGCGCCCCACGGCACAGAGACGCCAGTCTCGTGATCCTGGGTGTTCTGGGGAGACTAATCTGGTCTCGATGTGCGTCGCTACGGCACAGGCTTTTTGTGGGGGTGATAAGGCTCTGTTGCACGTTCTCCTCCCTCAGATCTTTGAGGAGAACGGGCTACCAAGACTTGTCATCCCCCAGAGCTTTGTCGGAGACGCACATTCCGCCCCTCGCCCAGATCGTTGTCCCCTGCGCAGCCCAAGTCCCGGCCACCTCCACCTCGGCCCCGCCGTACACCGCGCAAACGGCTGTGCCTGGACAGACCCCTCAACAGGGCGACTGGCTCGTCTGTCTCTCCCCCTACCGACCCGGCACCGATCACGGCCATGGAGCTTGACACCATCACCACCGTTGCTGAGATCCACTCCTTGCCATCTGCAGCCGAGGGGGAAAGGGCTGCCGTCCCTGTTTCGCCCGACCACCGCGACGTCGAGGGCCCTTCCCCCCGCCCGTTTTTCCACCTGCTGCTGAGGGAGTGGATCTCACAACTTCCACCACCGATCCGCCGCCTGCAAGCCCCTCACCTGCCCTCGTTCTGCCATCCTCTGCTGAGTCCGACGATGCTGCGTGTGCTCGTGAGCTCATCCCCGCAAGGTTCGAACGCGGCTTAACTCTAGCTCTCAGCCGGGTCCTTCAAGACTCCCCATTAGGCGTTCCACCTCGCCTTAGGGACTCGGGGGAGCTAGAGTTGTACGAGGATATAGATCGCGACTCCGAGTACACCGACATCTCGGACTCTGATGGGCAGACTTGAGGTGCTTTTTTTTGCCCAGCAGCTCTTCTGCTTCTTCCGCCTGCTGCCCCGTCGTGCTCGTCGATCATCGGGCAGCCGTTTTTCACCACCGACCATCGCACCTTCCCCCGCCCCTGCCGCCTTCCCCTCGTCCTTCAGCCTGCTGTTCCCGCTTCCCCTCGTCCTTCAGCCTGCTGTTCCCGCTTTGCTCTGAATTGAGAGCTTGATTCCGCCATTTCCCTGACGGGCTCTCTGTTTGCCCGTGCCCCTACATGTGCGGGGCGAATATCAACACACACACACACGCAGATCAGTAGCAGAAACAGCCAATACTACAGCCCAACATCCTTTCCACGGCACTCATTCGTGACTACCATCATATTCTAGTGATAACTATCGCTACTACTCGGCAAACCGTATGGAAACTATAAGCTATCTGTCTATCCATCTATCTATAGCCAGACGACTTAATCCCGTAAGAGGTGGCCACAAACAAGTCGTCTCTATGCCACCCTGTCCCCCGTCATTATGCATCACTCCCCCTAATTCACACCCTCTCTCATATACATCCCAACTCCATCCTCCACTTATAAGTAATACATTAAAACAACCGTGAATTATTGCCGCACAAGCTGAGCCGTAATCATATCCACACAAACTCGAAGGAGCTTTAAAGAACAGAAAACAATACCTTGATAGCAGAAGAGACTAAGACCACAAGTACTGACAGCCTACACCAAGAAACATAACTAATTTCAGTCATAGACCAAGTGAATATGCGAGGCACACAGTTCATCACTTCAGCTCAAGATCCGTCCCACCTTTGTAACCTTATGTTGCATTATCCTCTCCACAAACAAAATCGAACAACCGCCCAACACTACACAGAGTATCTTTGCAACATATCCCCTCCTCCACCCGACTCTACACTTCCTAGACACATTCACAAACTCACAAACACCCCAGCCAGCCAAAACTTTCTGCCAAACACATACATAAACACACAGACACCCCAGCCAGCCAAAACTTTCTATACCAAACACATACATAAACACACACACACCCCAGCCAGCCAAAACTTTCTATACCAAACACATACATAAACACACAGACACCCCAGCCAGCCAAAACTTTCTATACCAAACACATACATAAACACACAGACACCCCAGCCAGCCAAAACTTTCTATACCAAACACATACATAAACACACAGACACCCCAGCCAGCCAAAACTTTCTATACCAAACACATACATAAACACACAGACACCCCAGCCAGCCAAAACTTTCTACCAAACAGCATCCTTCATGTGCCACCACCAGACATACACCCTTCAGACACTACCGAACCCAGAGACACGAGTACACCAACCTTCCCTGCTACAATACTAACACAAAATATAACACACATACAATCCCATGTGTTCATACTGCAAAGTGGCACCCCCACATCACAGCACACCCACTCACATCCTGCACCACACCACCACAACACAGGTAGTCCTTCAACATAACACTGGGTTCACATCCAGAGGAGCCTAAGATGTAACAAGAACAACAACAACAATTCAGGCCAACTTAAAGTGAAACGAGTATAGTTATGAAAGGAAAATTATTTCAAGTTATTTTGTAAGCGCTTCGGGTACACAAAGTTACAAGGCCACAGGGAACGAACTGCATACCGAGGGTGTAATACTACGGCGGCTTAGGGGGCTTTATACCACCTTTTCTTCGGTGATTTATTGTTCAACCGAGCGAGCGTAGAGAGCAAGTAAGCGAGAACACTATATGACATGGTATAATAGGGTGGCAGAGAAATGCGCCAAGACTGCGTTGTCTAGAAAACTGTTAAAGCCACAACAGATCTATGGACATCATTAGAAACTTAGTAAAAAAAATAATAGGAGTTACTTGAGGGACTTTTCTCAAACTTTGCCGCGCCAGTTCTGATAAAAGGAAAATAAACGTACCAAACTGAGCACCAGAACCGAGTTATTTTAGTTTTTAAAACTACTGCTGATCTGTTCAGACAGCTGGAAAGCTTATGAAGAAGCAATTGGTACTACTTAAGTTAGCTTTTAACATCAAGCAAGATGGATGGATGGATGGATGGATCGATGTGGAATCTTGGATGCTTGGGCCGATGGTAGAGTTCCTGCTGTTTCGTCCTTCCACCTGCCGACAAAAATCATCATCAATATCCTCCTCCTCATCATCATCATAGCTGTCGTCGTCATTATCATCATCATCATCATTATATACACCGTCATTCTCATTATCATCATCATCATCATCAATATCATATTATCATCATCACCTATCTATCTATCTATTTATCTCTATCTGTTTATCTATAGCCAGACGCCTTAATCCCGTAAGGGGTGACCACAAGCAAATAGCCTTCATGATGTACTGTCCTCTACCATTTAGCTCAAGTATCCCAGTCATATGTTTCTACTCTTTCCCTCCATCTCATCGTCGGTCTCCCCCTCCCCCTCTACCCTTCCAACTCTACCCTTCCAAGTGCACTCCTCTGGTCATTTTCTTATTCGCCATCCTCTCCACATGGCCAAACCATCTCGAAGTGTTTCTCTTAACGCTTTCAGTCTCATCCACATCGGCATCACAACGCTCCTTCATCTGCCCATTTGTCTGTCTGTCTCTCTATGAAACTCCACATGCTCCTCTCAAGTAGCTCATTTCCACCGCTCTCACTCTTGACTTGCGTCCTTTCAATAAGATCCAAGCTTCACTTCCATACTTTAAAGGGGGAATCACAGCATGCAGTGCCCTTTTTTTTTTTTCATACTTTCATCCTCAGTTCCCTCTTCCTAATCACTACTTTTTAGAAAACAAGCAACCCTCCTTCCCTAATATATCATTTCAGTCACTTCATCCTCTAATCTTCCATCCTTATTCATCATATTACATAAATACTTAAATGCACTCATATTCTTCCATTTCCTGGCTATGCAGCCTCACTGTGCATTCTGTAACCTCATACGTTGAGATGTTAAAGCATCACCACCATCAGCATCTACATCATTATCACCATCAATATCATCACCATCAGCCTGTGACACACCACTGCATGATAAGGACCCTCTCACCTTTCTCCACTCTGATCCATTGATTATTAGCCTGTTCCGTCCTTGCTCGGTAGATCTGCATCATATCATCTCTCCATCTTGTTCTCTGTGCACCTCTTCTTCTCACTCCATCTCTGGCTTGCCATTCAGTTACGCTCGCTCTCCTTCTGTTATCTCTTCTGTGAAAGACGTGACCTGAGGTGTGTGTGTTGAGTTACCTGGAAACAAGCTCAGAATTACTAGATGCGGGAGCTCCAGGACCCTTTGGTTAATCCCCTTGGTGTGGTGTGGTGTGGAAGGGTGGTTGGTGTGGTAAAGTTTGGGGTGGTGTGGTGTGGGGTGGTGTGGTGTGGGGTGGTGTGGTGCTGGGTGGTGTGGTGCTGGGTGGTGTGGTTTGGGGTTGTGTGGTGTGGGGTTTTGTGGTGTGGGGTTTTGTGGTGTGGGGTTTTGTGGTGTGGGGTTTTGTGGTGTGGGGTTTTGTGGTGTGGGGTTTTGTGGTGTGGTATGGTATGGTATGGCGTGTTGTGGTGCTGTGCGGCTTCACTGTCCCTAAAATCTAGAGGAATGTAGAATCTCGTTCGAAAATCATTAGTGAGAAGCAGATGGACATGGCCGCTCTTTGATGTGCCCTGATAAAACGTAACCAAAACGTGTGTTGCATCCTCACAACTAAACCAATATAAATAAGGATAATTATTCCATTTAAATCATTCACGGTCCAGAGAAAGACCAAAACTGAGCTACTATTTCGGACGCACATCCATCCCTTTCCTTGCGATAAATAAAGAGACAGTGAACAATGATTTTTGAAACCCATTGAGTGACCTTAGGAATCCAGTATGTTTTTTCAGAATATAGTGTAAATGTTTAGTATTTGTATGGCCAAGAAGAGCAATATCCCTGACCTCATTTGCACTCTTATGATATAAATAGTTCGAGTGTGAGGGAAATGCTGTACACACGCACGCAAATACACACAAGCATGCGCGGACACACACACACGCGCGCGCACACACACACACACACACACACGCACACACACACACACACACACACACACACACACACACACACACACACACACACACACACACATTCTCTCTCTCTCTCTCTCTCTCCTACACACAGTCACCAACTACATTTGAAGAGAAACGAAAAACAAGAGGTGACTCAGCCATAGACATGAAGATCGTCGCCGTCACCATCATCATCGTCATCACCATCATCATCGTTGTCGTAGTCGTCATCATCATCGTCGTCATCATCATCATCATCATCATCATCGCCAGGAGCAACAGCGTCAAGCACAGCAATCATCACAACCCTGTTAAAGAGTTACTACATAAGTTCCATCACCGTCATCATCATCATCATTATTATCCCAACTGCTTCATCATCATTACAATCACCATAATCTCGGTCCAGTTAGTTGGTTCAGGAGTTTCAACATCACTATCATCAGCAGCATCACTATCATCATTATCAATATCATCTCCGACAACACTATTATCATCATCATCAGCCTGTGACACACCGCTCCAGGATAAGGACCCCTGTTCAATCTAACTTGGCGTAAAATTGCAATCTCTTTCTTAAATTTTGTGTTGTGACAAGGGGTTAATACTAGATTGATGCTAGTCACGAAGAAGGGACGTGGAAATGATGCAGAGCTGTATATTTGCCCAAATTTACCACTGCACTACGGGAAATCAGCTGCAAAAAAACGACGATCTCGGCCTAGGCAAATGAAGGAACAACACCATAATATACTTTGTGTGTGTGTGTGTGTGTGTGTGTGTGTGTGTGTGTGTGTGTGTGTGTGTGTGTGTGTGTGTCTGTGTCTGTGTCTGTGTGCGTGCGTGAGTTCGTGCATGCGTGCGTGTGTGTGCGTGTGTGCGCGCGTGTGCGAGTGTGCATGTGTGTGTGTGTGTGTGTGTGTGTGTGTGTGTGTGTGTGTGTGTGTGTGTGTGTGTGTGTGTGTGTGTGTGTGTGTGTGTGTGTGTGTGTGTGTGTGTGTGTGTGTGTGTGTGTGTGTGTGTGTGTGTGTGTGTGTGTGTGTGTGTGTGTGTGTGTGTGTGCACTTCAGGACAAAATAATTTACATACAATAATTTTTTCCATCACACTGTCCCTCTCATATCTGAATCGCACTTATCACTATACATTCAGTCCCAAACTGTACTGTTGGGTGGACATGGACAAGGAGGCAGGCAAGCCTAGTCCACCAGTCTGATCGGAACGAGAATCTACAGGATGACACTCACACTGCTATTTCACTGGTCTGAGACACCAAGATTGAGGCGGTACAAGGCCTCCTCATCTCCCTCACACCAACAGCCCCCTTGTCTCATCAGAATTACGTCTAGTAGCCTCATAGGTAATATTTCTTTGGGCCATGATACTTCCTGGCTGTCAGTGCGATATCCTTGTGTCCTAATGTAGTCACCTTAATGGCTAAAAACAGCAGATATCCAACGCTTACCTCAGGGGACTGATGCACAGCAACACACACACACCCTCGTCCTTCCACTGTCATACGGCCAATAGCAAAAGTAGCCAAGTAGCGACGCCTACCAAAACGAGAAACTTGTCCAGCTACTTTTACAACCACTAGATGGTACCCGGGCCCTCTCATGGTAGGGGCAACTCTAGTATTTTATTCCAGGTACTGCTTGGCGATAGCATTCAGCTGAGAGTGAGTCATACTGCTATAAGAGTGTTAATACTGTCTCTATTAACTCTCATGATCATACAGGTCTCTTTACCAGCCCTATCCAAAAATAAATTGTGTGTGTGTGTGTGTGTGTGTGTGTTAGTTCACTACTTGTCAACGAACCTTGGTTATACATAATACATGCTACTAAAGTTAGGGCACAAATATAATGTAATATGCTTGGAAGTCAACTACACTCATAATAACGTCAGGATTCTTCTCCCCTGTCGTGTCTCCGTTCTCTGCATCTGTCTGTCCTCTATCTGTCTGTCTGTCTGCCTGTCCCTTTATTGGAAACCACAAACAACTCTCAACTGTCCACAACTTCCTAGAATATCATACTATCCTGCATTATACTACTTTTTTTCAAGGTAACTTGACCCAGATTTTCGTCCTCTTGCGGCTCACATGGGTCACTAGCAGAAAAGGGCAGCGCTACGGCTCCTCTTCAATGGCACTTTTTTGTGACTTACGTATTCTAGTATTAATCTATTGCTACAACTCAGTACTCAAGTTGGAGAGATGATAATTTTAGGCCAAGTTAGAGTCAAATCGGTACAGAATTAATAAAGTCAAACAGCATACCTTTGGTGGGTGCAGTGGGAACAAGGCGACAGATCGCAGGCAGGAGCACAATGGCGGAAACATCCAGCAAAACCTATTGTAACCACCAGCTTATGAAGTAACGCCAACAACACTGGCTCCTCACAATCGGTTGAAACGCCCGTCCACTTTATCACTAAACACCTGTGATTCTGAAGTAAGATAACAGAAAATAAAATAATCGTGTATACGTTATGCATTGATGCACTCTCTCCACGGAGTCTATCTCTGAGCTACTGTTTATTGCTTGTTCGTCACAGTGCTTCGAAACTCATGAGCCTCTCGCTCGGGCATGACGGCTGACTGAACCTTTACCTTTGTCTTGTACCCCTGACCTTTTACTGAATGCTATAAAAAAAACAAATTACTTCATCCTAACGTAACTCAGTGTCTAATGACAGAGATGATCTGCTCGCTTGACTACCCCCTCACCTTTTGTAACGCAACAGATTAAGTCGGAATGGGCTTCCTATTCAGAGAAAGCAGTAATATGGATGGGTAACTGCGAAAAATTAGTCACTGTTCGCTGACTCTTTCTGCTTGGATTCCAGCGACAACGTTCCCGAGTTCGTAAGAGTTTGTATAGAATGATAAATTCAAAATCTAATGAAAGAAATAAGATAATGTGCTGACTTTTTCCAATAATCTTGCCAACAGACAGGCAGGCAGACAAAGGCAGACAGGTAGGCAGTCAAGCGGGCAGAAAAGGCAGACAGGCGGCAGGCAGGCAGACAGACAGACTCATAGACAGATATATAAACCTGGCCAAACACACAGCTTCATCGGGCTTTCTCGGTTGACTGTAATAACATCCACTAGTAGCAGAAGCAACGATTTTTTTTTTTTCTGATCGCTTTTCTGATTACATATTTTGTTTTCAGCCATACTCGTACCAGATCACGTCAGTTAACAATGATGTGCGTATCTGAGGATTAATAAAGCTTTAGTTTCACTCTGTATATGAGAAAAAAAGGCAGTGAAAATATCAACAGTACCCCCATTAGTCTAATACCACAGCCTTCTCCCATTCGCCTCTGTCTACGTTTTTTCCTTTAACCATTCTTTTCCCCAAATGGAGAGTTGTGGCAGACTCCTGTATTCCATAAACTAGCATGTTATTCGCTCTACGTACAGAGTATTATGCGAAATCTTGCATGTCACTGGCCACGAGATTTTAGGTAATGAGATTTTGAAGTGATGTAGGAGGTGGGAACTCTCTATCTTGACTGCTTTTGGGCTGAGAGTTTACTGTTAGTTAATATTAAAAAGGGTAATTACACAAAATACCAGTTATTTGATGTCATGCTCAGATGAGAAGAGAAACTCAGGCATAATTGTATTTCATGTTAATTTGTATCAACATCTACACTTCTTGACTCTGGAAAGATTGTGTTAGATCGTTTCGAAGACTGGTGAGTAGAGAGGGATTGGCGGGGATGTGTGGTGGTGTGGGGCGGGATATGGTGACACACTGCAGTAAAGAAATGCCACATAGCTCTCTGTTGGCTGCTCCTGTTACTGGCCGCTCGTCACCCCTGGGCATGTATTAATATCTTAGTTAACCGTCACTGCCACTGATTAATCGTATTAAATAAAACCGTCTTGAGATAGTAAGAATGAAGTAAAAGACGTATGATCCAGGATTCACTGGGGTAATCATATCACAACCAGGGTCTTCTATGCCATATTCTACTGCATGTGACTTTGGAGACATTGTGAGGTGTGGATATGTGGAAGTGCAACAATGTGCAGGTGTGCGTGTGCGTGTGCGTGCGTGCGTGCGTGCGTGTCTGTGTGTGTGTGTGTGTGTGTGTGTGCGTGTGTGTGTGTGTGTGTGTGTGTGTGTGTGTGTGTGTGTGTGTGTGTATGGAGATATGGTTATATCTAAGGTGGATCTGCAGGACTCTGTGGGACTGTTTGGCCTTATGTACGGCTTGGATAGGTAGTTCGTAGGCTGATGAGGACTATGAGGCATGCAAGTATAAGCAGACGAGACTACGTGGTTCAGAGGCTGATGAAGGCTATGAGAAGACCATGAATGATTTGACAGAGTTGTCATTGTATAATCAGACAGGACGTGTGCGACTCCCTTTATGGTGTGTGTAATCAGCAGTAAAAAGCCTTGCACGAGGGAGGTCGAAAGCAAAAACATGCTCTTGACAAATTACGAATAGGAGGAGTGTAATAGATAATAAACACCCTTGCACGAGAGGGAGGTAGGAGGCTTTAAAAACATACCATTGACAGATTACCAATATGACGAGTGTAATAGAAACCCATGTAATAGACACGAGTAAACACCCATGCCTGAGAGGTGGGGAGCTGTAAACACATACCAGTGATGTTACGATTAGGAAGAGTTTAATAGACAGTAAACATCCTTACCTGAGAGGAGGCGGAAAGCTTTAGAAATATTCCAGTGAAATATTAACCTCCATATTAAGCAAAGCACTGAGATATCTATTAACGCTTGCCATAAAAGACAACCTGAGTCTGTTATCTCGCAGCCACATACGAAAAGACATAAAACAAGGCATATCCAACGACTTTCAGTACAGCAACGTCTCTTCAACCTTATTCTTACTTCCGACGACTTTATTCAACTTGGGCAAGATATCTGCTAATGAAACTGGGCAGGATATCTGGTACACAAGGCTGTATCTACTGCCATCTTTCTAGTTCTAGTATTTTCCACGAAGCTCTTATACAATCATCAAGAGAGAGCTAAATAAACAAAAAACATATGCTATACTGAGGAAGAGGAATCGTAACTATAAAGGGTGCTATTCTTAAGTATGAGAGGAAGAATTTAGACTAAGAGAAAGAGTGTCGGGGCTTAACCCAACGTGTGTGTGTTTGTTGTTGGGAAGGGGGGGGGGGTCTCGCACGTGCAATGTGTTGTTAATTAAGGACGGGAGGAGTGAATAGCTACGGCTTTCTCTGCCAAGCATTAGCTTATTGGCTGCCTCTCAGGTTCATCTGATTTTTCCGGCTCCAGAAGCCTGGGTTGGATGATAGGATACTGGTGTTAGGGTAAGGTGTTGTAGCCCTGGGGGGCTTGGGTAGGGGGATAAGGAAAGGGGAGGGGTGGAGGAAGGGGAGTGCGGCGGGGGTGCTGGATATGAGGATGGCGGCTTATTACGTGGCTGCCGTGATCTTGATAATGGGTGTAGGGTTGGTTTAGAGTCTTAAGTGAATTGCAGGGTGTGAACTAAGTAGCTGATTAATAAAAAGGTCAGTAATAAATAAACTATTGGTGCTTAAGTGAACCCTCAGCTAAACACGAATATGTTTCTCATTTGCCATGACGCGAAACTGGTGTGCATTGGTAAGCTGTGAATAACCAGACAGCCGGGCGCCGCGGAGCTGGGCGGCACACGTATACACCTCCCCGTAACATTGGGGTAACTGAGGCGGTAACCGTTGGTATGGCGGCGAGATGTGAATAGTAGAGGTAGACGGCTTGGCGCCATGATCTAAGCGAAGCAGATGTACACCCCACCACATCAAGAGCGACACTGAGGGTCGCTGACTGGACATGGGGGTTTTAAATGGGTTGAGGCAGACTGCAAGACGCCGCATTGGGGGCGGGGCTTGCAATAAAGAAAATTACCACAAAATGTAGGGGACCCTTATGTAACTTCGACGAATCTTTATACCGTCCATTGTCGTTTTGTTTTTATTTTCTCTCTCTCTCTCTCTTGTTCTTACGTTGCCTCATGTTCAAAGGTCTTTTATTTCTTAATGGCGGTGGTGTAATATAAATTTCCATGTGGCTCTATATGTGGACACTCAGTGGATTGTGTTTTCCATAGTTTCCAGCTAATCTACAGTTTATCACATCTTTCCTGGCTTATTTCCCAGCGATATCTATACTGCATTCGGATTCTACACTGTTATTTCCTGCTTAATCAGTTGCTTTGTACTGTGATCGTATCGTATCTTTTATAAAAGCTCCAATAAGCTTGCATGCGTCGGCCTTAGTCACATGATGGCTCTCCACGCTGCTTGATCTCTGGCAGCCTCCCTATTCAGTCCCTTATCCCTGAGGTCACACTCTATGACCTCGTCTCAGGTCTTTTTCGGTCTGCCTCTCGCAATCCTACCCCCGACGTTCACACTTCTTACTGTAGATCCATAATATCTGAATGTTTCTTGTCTGCTTGTTACCATTTGTAGAGGTTCCCTGTACTGTGTGTGTGTGTGTGTGTGTGTGTGTGTGTGTGTGTTCTTACCTAATTGTATCTTTACAGGAATGAGTCAAGCTCGTACTGTCCCGTGTCTTAAACCATATTTATCGTACATATCCTTAAATTTGTGAATTGTTTTGGCACACACTATTTCATTCTGTAGTGCATTCCATTGGTCAATTGCTCTGTTTGGGAGACTGAATTTCCTTACGTCTTTATCACCTCTCTTCTTATGCAGTTTTTTGCAGTGTCCTCTTGCTGATGCTTCTCCATATGTTAAGTAATCATTTATGTCTATTTTCTCCTTGCCTGATATGCACTTATATAGCATTATCATGTCACCTCTTTTCCTTCTCTCCTGTAGTGTTGGTAGATTCAGTTTATTTAGTCTTTCTTCGTAGCTTAGGTCCCTTAAGCTTGGTACCCATCTTGTAGCTGCCCTTTGAACTTTTTCAATCTTATCTATGTGTTTTTTTAGATCAGGACTCCAGACTACTGACGCATACTCCAGGGTTGGTCTGATGAATGATGTTATTATCTTTCTTAGTATGTCTTCATTTGTGTGTGTGTGTGTGTGTGTGTGTGTGTGTGTGTGTGTGTGTGTGTGTGTGTGTGTTTTGGATCACCACAGCAAGTAAGGAAAATAAGCATACTGTCGTGAAATATAGGTGGAGTGCGCACAAAGTTAGAAAAAAACAAATGTGCAGCAGATGCTACATAATTATGATGTGATTAGTATTAATGAGGTTAAGACGTCTATGTCAGTGTCATTCCCTGGATATGTGAATTATAGGAGTAAGGTAGTTGGTTCAGCGGAACGGGGTGGAACGGTTGTCTGTATTAAGAACTGGTTATCTACGTTGGTATTTGATGTCGACACAAGCATTGGAGATCAAGTCTGGATGCAGTTTCGTAACATTGAGGGTGTGTTGTTTGGTTTCTGTTACATTCCTCCATGTGACTCCCCGTATTACTCCCACGACTTATTTGCCTCAATCCAAGTAAAAGTAAATTCTAGGTACACATATAAAGGATACATCATAATTGGTGACATGAATGCTAGATTTGGGAGAAGTGTGAGGCAATTATTGTCGATAGCGGAGATACCTAATGTAAATGATATGTCATACCCAGTGATTCACGATGATGTAAACAGGGCTAACGATAACGCTGAATTGTTGTGTACTATATGTATTGATAACAGATTGGTTGTCATTAATAACCTCATGTATGCTGACAAACATTTTCCTGGTGATAAAACATATCGGAGACGCGGCACCTGGGTTTCGGAGGTGGATACGTGTGTGGCGTCACCGTCTCTGATGGACTATATGAGTGATTTTTCTGTGTTAAGGCGGGGTGACCTCCCTTCCGATCATGCCCCCATTACAGTAACAGTTACGTGTTCAGGCGTAGATTTGGACAGTCTCATGACGAGGGCGGGGTCGCTAGGGGATCACGCAGCCCTTCATGGAAATGCTGGCAAGACTTGTTTAATGAGAAAGTCACTCAGATTTAACAGAATCAACAAAGAAGCATTTGTGAATAATATTATGCAAAGAGTACCAAATGAAGATTATGTAAATGTTGATGCTTTAGAGAAGCGCATCACTGACGCTTTATACTCGTGTGCGGAGGACAATGTAGGCAGGGTAGACAGAGCAGTAGAGATAGGTGGTAGCAATCTTGGTAGGTGGGAGAGGCTGCTGGATGACGCTGATGACGCAAGAGTGTGGAGAGCAATTGATTGGAAAGGAGACTTTAACATGGACAGACCTGATGAAATCTTGTGCCCCAGTGATGAGGATTTTAAATTCCATTTTGAGTCTGTGCTGAACAGAGAGGATGTGAACAATGAGGTTGTAGATGAGGTGAGAACTGATGTCACTATACCCGTACTGGATGAGCCCATCTCGCCCGCACAGGTGCACCAACAAGTAATATATAATATAATAATGACGTATAGAAAAGGGGGGGAAAGGAAGGAAGGTAAGAATGATTGTGTATATGTGATGAGTGTTATGCAACCAGGGCGACGACACATGACGGCAGGAACTAGGCCTTAGTTTAAACTCCCGGCCTTACTGAGAGCTCTGGTCCTGGTTGCATTGTGTAAAGTGCATTTTTTTTTTTTTTTTTAATAAGTAGGAGAGGAAGAATTTAGACTAAGAGAAAGAGTGTCGGGGCTTAACCCAACGTGCGTGTGTTTGCTGTTGGGAAGGGGGGGGGGGTCTCGCACGTGCACTGTGTTGTTAATTAAGGACGGGAGGAGTGAATAGCTACGGCTTTCTCTGCCAAGCATTAGCTTATTGGCTGCCTCTCAGGTTCATCTGATTTTTCCAACTCCAGGAGCGGGTAGGATGGTAGGATACGGGTGTTAGGGTAAGGTGTTGTAGCCCTGGGGGGCTTGGGTAGGGGGATAAGGAAAGGGGAGGGGTGGAGGAAGGGGAGTGCGGCGGGGGTGCTGGATATGAGGATGGCGGGTTATTACGTGGCTGCCGTGATCTTGATAATGGGTGTAGGGGTGGTTTAGAGTCTTAAGTGAATTGCAGGGTGTGAACTAAGTAGTTGATTAATAAAAAGGTCAGTAATAAATAAACTATTGGTGCTTAAGTGAACCCTCAGCTAAACACGATTATGTTTCTCACTTGCCATGACGCGAGACTGGTGTGCATTGGTAAGCTGTGAATAACCAGACAGCCGGGCGCCGCGGAGCTGGGCGGCACACGTATACACCCCCACTTAACATTGGGGTAACTGAGGCGGTAACCGTTGGTATGGCGGCGAGATGTGAATAGTAGAGGTAGACGGCTTGGCGCCATGATCTAAGCGAAGCAGATGTACACCCCACCATATCAAGAGCGACACTGAGCGTCGCTGACTGGGCATGGGGGTTTTAAATGGGTTGAGGCAGACTGCAAGACGCCGCATTGGGGGCGGGGCTTGCAATAAAGAAAATTACCACAAAATGTAGGGGACCCTTATGTAACTTCGACGAATCTTTATACCGTCCATTGTCGTTTTGTTTTTATTTTCTCTCTCTCTCTCTCTCTCTCTTGTTCTTACGTTGCCTCATGTTGAAAGTTCCTTTTATTTCTTAATGGCGGTGGTGCAATATACATTTCCATTTGGCTCGACATGTGGACACTCAGTGGATTGTGTTTTCTCTTCTTTCCATCTAATTTACAGTTTATCACATCTTTCCTGGCTTATTTCCCAGCGATATCTATACTGCATTCGGATTCTACACTAAGTTATTTCCTGCTTAATCAGTTGCTTTGTACTGTGATCGTATCGTATCATTTATAAAAGCTCCAATAAGCTTGCATGCGTCGGCCTTAGTCACATGATGGCTCTCCACGCTGCTTGATCTCTGGCAGCCTCCCTATTCAGTCCCTTATCCCTGAGGTTACACTCTATGACCTCGTCTCAGGTCTTTTTCGGTCTGCCTCTCGCAACCCTACCCCCGACGTTCACACTTCTTACTGTAGATCCATAATATCTGAATGTTTCTTGTCTGCTTCTTACCATTTGTAGAGGTTCCCTATACTGTGTGTGTGTGTGTGTGTGTGTGTGTGTGTGTGTGTGTTCTTACCTAATTGTATCTTGACAGGAATGAGTCAAGCTCGTACTGTCCCGTGTCTTAAACCATATTTATCGTACATATCCTTAAATTTGTGAATTGTTTTGGCACACACTATTTCATTCTGTAGTGCATTCCATTGGTCAATTGCTCTGTTTGGGAGACTGAATTTCCTTACGTCTTTATCACCTCTCTTCTTATGCAGTTTTTTGCAGTGTCCTCTTGCTGATGCTTCCCCATATGTTAAGTAATCATTTATGTCTATTTTCTCCTTCCCTGATATGCATTTATATAGCATTATCATGTCACCTCTTTTCCTTCTCTCCTGTAGTGTTGATAGATTCAGTTTATTTAGTCTTTCTTCGTAGCTTAGATCCCTTAAGCTTGGTATCCATCTTGTAGCGGCCCTTTGAACTTTTTCAATCTTGTCTATGTGTTTTTTGAAATGAAGACTCCAGACTACTGATGCATACTCCAGGGTTGGTCTCATGAATGATGTTATTATCCTTCTTAGCATGTCTTCATTTATGTATGTGAATGCTATTCTCATATTTCCAAGCAGTGTATACATGTTCCGTACCTTCTCACTGATGTGGTCAGCCGGAGATAGTCTGTTATTGATAATCACACCTAGGTCCTTCTCTCTTTCTGATGTGTGTAGGGTTTTATTTCCTAACGTATAATCCCAGTCAGGTCTTTTTCCACTTTTACCAAACTTGATTACATGACACTTGTCCACATTGAATTCCATTTGCCATGTATTACTCCATTCATGAAGTTTATTTAATTCTTCTTGTAGCTCTTTACGAGAGTCTGTGTTAGTGATTCTCCTTTGTATTTTTGCATCATCTGCAAACATATTTAGATAGCTTTCATTTCCAGTGTTACTGTCTATATCATTTATATACAGTACACTAAAACCATGATTGGTGCCAGCACTGAGCCCTGTGGTACTCCACTAGTCACTTCTTTCCATGATGAGTAGTTTCCCCTTAGTACTGTTCTCATTTCTCTTTTTATGAGAAAATCTTTCATCCAACAAAACAGTTTGCCTTGAATTCCTCCTTGATGGTACAGTTTCCATAAAAGTCTTTGGTTTGGTACTGTGTCAAATGCTTTCTTGTGTGTGTGTGTGTGTGTGTGTGTGTGTGTGTGTGTGTGTATGTGTGTTTAGGTGTGTGTGTGTGTGTGTGTGTGTGTGTATGTGTGTTTATGTGTGTGTGTGTGTGTGTGTGTGTGTGTGTGTGTGTTTAGGTGTGTGTGTGTGTGTGTGTGTGTGTGTGTGTTTAGGGGTGTGTGAGATGTGTTATGTAAGGAATTTTTTTTTTCTCTCTCTCTCCTTCTTTACTCCAGTTCATTTTACAATTGCATATGTAAGTCTGATCATGTATGTCTGCCTGATTCGCCACGGCTTATCATCTTGCCTGGTTGCTTGCCTGTATCGGGCTTGCAACGATCATGTACTTGCCTCCCACCCAGATACCGCTGCTCCTGACGTCATCTCCACCTCTTACTCACAGGGCCCCTTCAGACCGAGGCCTGGGTCAAGTGGGAGTAGAGGGGGAGAGGAGGAAGGCGGAGAAAGGAGGAGTAGGGAAGAAGACGGATGTGGGGCAGACGAATATGGAGCGAGGGACGATAGGAGAATGGGTCGTGAACGCCAGAAGTACCTGAAAGCAGCATATAGAACGCTACGACGTAAGCATGGTGCTGAGGTTTTGGCACGTGCCCAGCAGGAGTGGAAAAGAGCACAGGGAGCTGGGGGACAGCGAAGGCTGGAGAGAATTGCGGAGGAAGGGGAAGATGAAATACAAGAATAAACGAAGTGAGAACAAGGGTGTATGCTGGATGTATACGGGGATGGAGTATGGTGTATTAGTGACTCAGTGTGTATGAGAGGTGTTTATAAGCACGCTCATGAGAGAGATGGGGCTAGAGAAGGTTTGGCAGTCAGACAGGATTGTCTTGTGTTCAGCTGGGACAGACGGCCAGAACAGCCACAACCATGGGCTTCGCGGTACTGGTGAGTAGAAGTAGTGAAGAATAGTCTTGCGGGAAAGTTTAACGCAAGGTATATAAGTGCCGTTAGAGTAAAGTAAAGTACCGGCAGTCTCTACTCGGGAAAACCAGCAATATTATTTGACGCGTATGTTCCAGGTCGTGGCGAATATTAATTAAGTAGTAGAGTTAACTTAGAGTAAGAACTATAACGTTTAGGTGAACCTCTGTCACTCATGGATGGTTGTCTAGTCTTTAATAAGTAGACTGAAGCCTTATATGGCTATCAAGTCAAGTACTTACTTGTTGTCAAGTCGTAAATAAGTGATTGAAATTTCCCTTGTGTCGAGATGAAACTCGGGATAGTAAGTTAATGTTATAACTGTGTAATTTGTTCTGAAGTAGTGTAAATACTTTGTAGCAGATTGTTAAAAAATTAAAGTAAAAGTTGTTTCTGTGTTTTGTAACCTTAGTGTGGAACTGTTAATTTCTGGGAAGTCAAGGAGGGAGTCTGGGGCAGAAAGGGGTATCTAATATCTTGTTGCCCTAACCTACGAGGTTACAGGTCCCTTCTGGGCTTGTCTCCACACTCTCCGCTGCTACTGTCACACGCTACCAATACTCATTAGTGGCAGCCATTCACCGAACTTGGCGAGACTAAGTACGAAACATACCAAGGGTAAGTAGAGAGTGGAGGACACGACAGCTCTTATACAATCGTCCAGAGAAAGCTAAATAAACTAAAAACATATGCTACACTGAGGAAGAGGGAATCGTAACTATAAAGGACGCTGTTCTTAAGCAGTCCACCCTCAGTCACACGAGAAGCCAAACGTAAAAGCAAAGTTTTAGTTACACAAGGCACACACAAAATATATAAAATAGACGAAACACGAAGCGAGCACACACACACACACACACACACACACACACACACACACACACACACAAAATCACGTTCACCTCCTATGATGTTTGACTTTGGAAGGACCGACCAACAAAAGACCGAGCCCAGTCTCAACTAACCTATCCATATTTGCTCCAACTGAACCCTGCCTAACCTCGAATGACCTAATCCAACCCAAATTAACCCAACTTAATCTAACTTAACCTCACCTAACCCAGTCTAATTGTATTTAACCTCACAATCTCCCCTAACCTAACCTAACCAATTCTGATGCAGCCTAACCGCATCTAGCCCTACCTAATCCTACCCAATCTCACTTAACCATACCATACCCGACCTAATCCAACCCAGTCAAGCCTAAATGACCTAATCCAATCGAACCTAACCCAGTCTAACCCAACCAAATAAAACCCAACCCAAAACCTATGAAAACCGACGTATTCTAAAGCAATCTAACCTAATCCGTCTATATCTAGTCGAACTGAAGCCAACCCAACCAAAAATTACCTAATCAGACCAAACCCTGCCCAAAGTGACCTAACCTAACTTTCGATCAGCTATAAGTTCGCTAAGAAAGTTGGCTGCCTGAAAGTCTACGGGTGTAACAGTCCAAGTTTCTCCTGTTCTGCGTACATAAGTTTGTGTGTTTGTGTGTGTGTTTATTTAGGAGTGTCTGAGATGTGTACTACAGGGAAAAATTTACACTTTCTCTCTCTCTCTCTCTCTCTCTCTCTCTCTCTCTCTCTCGTGTTAAAAAATTGGGTACACAATCGGCACGATGCGTCCTTCTAATGTAGTACAGACAAAAAACGAGAGAGAGAGAGAGAGAGAGAGAGAGAGAGAATCCTCCCGTAGATAATTAGGTCCAACTGCTAGTGTTGTGTTGAATGGAAGAGGCAGTACATAACAGCCCTCCCTCCCGCCCTCCTTCCTGCCTCCTGTTTATAATCCTCTGTTGTTTTTTCTATTGTTTTGGCCCACTGTTACAGTCAAAACAAAAGACAATGACCAGAAATGACTCCCGTAGTGTCCAACGCTCTGTCAGATAGAGGAGACAATCAAGACAATCAACACAGCCTAATCTCCTGCCCTCCTTGTTGTCTTTTGATTTTAAGGCCCCATTGTTTTTCGTATATTGTTTTTCTGGCCCAGTGGTGCTTTTTCCTATACATTGCTTTGGTCTGTGTTTTGTAATGTGGCCTAAAACTTGAGTCCCTTCCACTTGGTACTCTGTCTGAGGTTTAAGTGACTGGATGTGTTTTCTTCCTATTTCTGTCTGCATCCTCGTACTCTCTCTCTCTCTCTCTCTCTCTCTCTCTCTCTCTCTCTCTCTCACACACACACACACAAGGATAGGATACTTTTCTTAAGTGGGCGAATCGAGTGAGAACACAATACTTCAGCTAAAATTTGGTATCACTAAGTAAAACTCTTGCCCAGTATGGCTTGTAAAATTGCCCTGCTTTGAGGAACACCAAAGCATAGTCTCCTTTCCAGCTATTGAACTCTCTCTCTCTCTCTCTCTCTCTCTCTCTCTCTCTCTCTCTCTTTCTCTTCCCATAGAGCCAAGTATAGCCGAGAAACACCCAAAACTTTTCCGCTAGACAAGAACAGAGCATCATTATTTTTTCTCTGCTCAGCTGTTGTGCCGGTCATGGCATGTCGTGGCTTTCTTAAACTGTGGTGAAAGCTGTTTTCCAGTGGTACCAGATATCTGCCAAAACAAACACAAATGCTGCAGAAAATAAGGGCCACAAATTTACCCTTGCCCTCTCGGATACGTTGTACGCCTAGTGACTGGACACTATAACTCGATCACGCTGTCTCAGTCATCTCTCCTTTACTACCTTTTAAAGTTACAGACCGAGGAGAAAAGTTGACTTTTTTGCCTTGCAACAGGTTGCCGTCATCACCAAGAACTAACACAAGCAATAACGAACCCTTATCATCAGTAGTTCTGGCCAGTACTAGCAAAATCAAAGTGGTTCCGTGCAAGTCTCACCGTTCCCATCATCACCCAAGGACACTACTAATACAGTACCTTGCTTTAAGCTCACATCATCAATATACTACGTTGCAATACAGGAAGGTTAAAATCTCAGAGTGGTGTGGTACGGGACAGCCAAAGTTTGCCCACATTCCCTACCGGTTGTGGCAATGTGGGCTGTTACATGAACTGTTTCTATGTGATAGCAATATGAAGTACACAAGAAAAGAGTATGGGAAGGAAGGATATTCCCTGTCTGTAGGGAGGAAAGAGAAATACGCAAGATACGACGCAATGCTGGCTGAGAAATTCCGATGAACTCTTGGTCATGACTGTGCAGAATAAAATCATCAGTCATTATCATCATCATACACACGACCAGATTAAAGTGCTATGGCCAAATACCTTGCAACTAGCTATGGGTCGACTTAATACCACATTGCTATAGGTCCACATCATCATTATATCATCATCATCATCATCATCACCATCATCATACTATCATCGACAATTTCAAAGCACACTACCTTGCAATTGGCTGTGGGTCGAGTTGATACCACTTGTCAATGGGGTCAGCGTTGATTAGCCTGGCCAGAGCCGCCTCCGTCAGCGTCACCAGCCCGTTCGTTCGTTCGTTCGTTCAAAGATTTTCCCCCCCTGTAGAGGGGACCGGGCCATATATTAGCCCAGTTGGTGGGTTATGGGCTGAGAGTAGTTGTTTATTCAGTCTTTTTTTTTTTCTTTTTTTTTTAAGTTGGAGGGGGAGTGCTACGCACTACTTCAATGAGAGTGGGAAGGTGGGAGGTGGCAACAACTGTGGCGGCAGTGTTTCTAAGTGTGCTTTCAGGTTTTGCTGCAGTGTGGGACCGAGGGATGTCGGGGTTTGGGTATCGGGAGCTTGTTCTGATGCGGGAAGTGGCTGGACAGCGGAGGAGGTAATGTAGGAGTGGGTAGGGCGCGATCATTTTGCAGTGTGAGCATTCAGTGGTGGGGTCGTTATCTGTGGTGATAAGGTTACTCCGGCACATGTATCCCAGGCGAAGACGGTGTAGGCGCGTAAGTGTTTTGTTGTCAATGGATTTGGTAATTTTTAGTGGCTTGTATTGTGTGGCCATGGCAAACCACATGGCAGAAGGTGAGCCCAGTTGTACGTGTACTTGGTGATCTTCGCGGTTGAGAGTGAGCGCCTTCTGTTTTATGGTGCGCTTGATGTGGCTTAGGCTAGTTGAAATGTTGATGTCAATGTGAGGGTGTTCAATGGCGCTCTTTGCGATCTTGTCGGCTTTTTCATTTCCAGCTATGCCAACATGGCTGGGGACCCAGTGAATGGTGATTGATCCTCCAGTGTCGTGGATTTTTTGGGCGGTGGCTAGGATGTCAGAGGTTAATTGGATGTTGTCGGTATGGTGGGATCGTCGTAGCGTGTGGATAGCAGTTGCAGAGTCTGTGTGGATGATGACTGTGGATGCAGGGGCGTTGGCAAGGGCATCTGAAAGGGCGGCTGAGATGGCAGTCAGTTCAGCCTGTAGAGTGGAGGCTCCGTTGGTGATGCGAAAGCCACATGTTCTGTCTCCGCAGACGAAGGCAGCACCGGCTCTCGATGCAGCAACGGAGCCGTCAGTGTAGTAGGTGGTGGAGTTCAGTGGAGTGAGGAGGGCTATACGCTGGAGGCCCTCCTGACGGAGCTGTTGGGTGGGAGTTTGGGCTTTGGTTGGTGAGTGAGGGAGAAGGAGATTTAACAATGGGGTGTTCCACGGTGGTTGTGGATGGTAGGACGAGCTGGGTGTGTCGGAGGCTTGTGTAATGAATGGGTTGAGTTCAAAGGTGTGAATGGCACGTGCAGCAGAGTGTACCCAGTTGTTGGATAGTACCTCGGGGTGAAGGTTGGATGCGGCTCTGAGCCGTGGCAGGAGAGGAAGAGGGGATAGCCCAGTCTCGGGGTCGGCGCTCCACTGGCCTGCCTGTAGACCCCCGCCACCGCCACCATCTCCCTTAGTCTTACCTCCGTCGCCAAGTCTCACCTCTTCCACCATCATCCTTGGACTTGAACCTCCTCTATTTGGAAGGTTCTCTGCTACCTTCTCAACCAGTTTGAAGGCTTGTACTCTTGTCGTAGCGAAAAAAATTGAGTCTTTTCCTTATATCTGCCTGAATCGTATTTATCCTTTCAGGTGAACCTCCTGTGTCTTGAAGGTTCTCTGCAACCTTCTCAACCAGCCTAAAGATGCTTCGTTGTAAAGAAATATACTAATGGAGTTTTAGTTACTTCTGCCGGAATGGTATCACACAATCGTCCTAAGCACTGATGCCGTCCCTCATTACGAATTATCACGGAGCTAACAGGATCATCGACACTCAGAAAATGTTAGGTAAATTCACTGTTCTATTCCAGAAAAATACACTGCATGTAAACCATAAGGCTTTGAGCTTGGACCTCTGCAGGAGGGAAGGGGACTGGGTGAGACTTCTTCAGGGGGGTGAAGGAGGTTTTTGAGACTTCTGGAGGAGGAGTAGGCCACTGAATGAGACTTGTAGGTGCTCAAGGAAGCTTTTGAGACTTTTGCAGGAAGGGAAAAATACTGCTGTAGGTGCTCAAGGAGGCTTTTGAGACTTGTGAACGAGGGGAAGGAGGCTTCGAGGTGAGACTTCTGCAGGAGAGTAAGGAACCGAACCACTAACACAGCCGCGACACTCTGTCCCTGGAGGGAGTGACAGGGGCGTCCGTCCTCTCTTAGCTCACTCGCGGTCCACACTGACTCCATTCACCACTGCGCTCCCTCGGCCCTCTCTCTAGACTTGGAGACTTGACGGCTAGGATGCTGGGTCGACATACATTTATAATCATTCTTTTGCCTTATCAACGTTCTCTGTCTCAACCAGAGTTTAGGACTGCTTACTTAATCCTTTGTCTTCACTTATATAACCACCAAACGTTTCACAATAAGGCAAGTTAATATTAAAAAGGAAAGGCATAAAACTAACACATAAAGGTGCGTTTAGCTGAGCTTGAGAATAAATTGGTTTTGGGATAGTCTAGAAATAATTACACTGAGAAAGAGTGTCTGAGAAAGAGGCGGATGTGATTAGTATGGTAATAATGAGACAGCTTTGGGGTAGTCTATGGATAATTAAGATAGAATATAAATAATAACTAAGAGAATAAATAGGAACTTCGATAATTATATGGTAAATGGGGGGTTTGTCTTAATATGGAAATAAATAAACAGGTTTGTGGGTTGGAGAAACAGAGGGCAGGACACACCAAACAAAACCTTGCTAGTTTTATCACGGGGTTCATCTAATCACTAAATAGCCTTAAACATGTCTCCCTAGCCTTTGTGTGTGTGTGTGTGTGTGTGTGTGTGTGTGTGTGTGTGTGTGTGTGTGTGTAAACAGGTAGGTAGGTAGGTAGGAAGACAGGCAGGCACGCAGGGACACACAGGTAAGTGGGTAGGTAATTAGGTAGGCAGACAGGCAGGCACAGAGCCAGGTAAGCAGGTAGGCAAGTTAGTCCATCCTAAACCTAAACTGAATCGTTTAAATGTAATCTCTTCGAAAGGACTAAGAATTATGACCAAGGTGCCTGATACACTGTTGATAACGAGTACTGTGCCATCTCAAGTCAGTCACGAGGCTATAAAAATATCACCCAATTCTCCTCTCAGCAACATACAGGGGAAGAGGCTTGATAACTGGGCACTGGTCGAGGGAGGTAGTGATCTGAGGTGCCAGTCATCGGTGTTGGTTAGTGATGTTACGGGAGCTAGTTTGGTGATGAAGCAGAACTGCCTCAAGAACACGAACACGATAACGAACACACACACACACACACACACACACACACACACACACACACAGGATAACCTCAGATGTGTCCTTTCCATATGCCTACAGACTTATGCCTCACCCTTTATAATGAGGAGGACCATAAGTCGAAGAGGCTGTGTATTTCAAGTGTACAATTTTCCTGCTTGGAATGATTATAACCACTGATGCTATCGGCTCTAAGTACAGGCTTGCGAGGATCCTAAGTGATTTGCCTGATAAGGGAAATTACAATGAGGAAAAGAATTAATGAAGGTAGGAGTGTGGAGGATATAAATGGGGGAAAGAATAAATGAAAGTAGGGAAAAGGAAAATATAAAAATAAAAATATAAACTGAGATGACATGAGAGAAAAGTGATACCATGCCTTTTGCTGATAGGAAATTCCAGCACCTTATTACATGGACTGAGGTAGCGAAAGGGAACTGGTCAAAGTTTTCCATTTTCTACTTACAAAATGCTGCGGTAAAGGACGCGCGCACGCACACACTCACTCACCCACTCTCTCTCAAAAGAAAAAAAAAAAAAAGATGCACAATTAACTTATATGTCATGCAAAACACAAAATGTATTGTATCACCGAAAACTCAAGAACGGTAGATTTTACAGCCAATAAACTGGAAGGGAAGTCTCAAAGAAATCGTTTTATTGCCCAGAAGAAACACCTACAGCTTTTGATTGTGCCTTGAGGACCCGAGACCAATTTAAGAGACCGAGGTGGACCAGAATACTAAGAAAGTGTATCGCCTTTAATATGAGAGACTTTGGAGACGAGAGAAGTAGGAGAGGGCTTGAGATGAGAGGCACCGCCGGATTAAGGGGGGAGCCCAAGGGGCCCGGGCCCTGGGCCACCCACCAAGAGGGGGCCTCCCACCAGAGCAACTTGTGTTCATTTCATTTCGTGTTTATGCATTACATATTACAGCATTGGATGAATAGTCCCCGTTCAGTATTTCCTAACTAAAAGTGTCCTATTTATATATTAGGATTTAGGTTACCAGTCTGTGGTGTATGCCATTGGGGGAGTTGGAAAGGGGGCCTCCCTTCCAAGCGGGCCCCGGGCCTCCCACATGCTTAATCCAGCCGTGATGAGAGGATTACTATTTCAAAACGAGAGGCCTTTGGATAGGAGTGAAGCAAGACAAGGAAACTTCAGGTCAGAAAATTATCTATTTCAATACGAGAAACTGTGGAGGGGAGTGAAGTTAGAGAGGAAGGGTTGAGGTGAGAAAAGCGGGCGTGAGTTGCAGAGAAGGTCGCCATATGGAGGGGGAAAGGGTGACATGGAGGTGATTCATTTGTGGTCACCCCTGACGGGATCAAGACATCTGGCGATAGACAAGTAGAGAGTTAGATTGATTGACTGACTAACTGATTGATTGATAAGTGAAGTTTGTATGGAAGACGTAAATTTGGACCAGCTTAAAGTGAGTGTACAGTAGAAATGGATGGTCGAAGTAGGTATCTATCTATCTATCTATCTATATACCTAGGCTGCTTCCCCCAAGGAAAGGGAGGTAGCCGAGACAGGACGACACACTCCCCATTTACTCATAGAAACACACTACAGAACTAATATGTGATGTTACAGCAGACCAACGTACATATCACTACTATTTAACCATCAATATACTTTCAGCTGGAGATCCACGGTCGATCATTGAAAGCGTTTTTGTCTCGTGATCTGTTTTTAGGGTAACTCAAACCAAGGCGGCCATTTAAAGAGAATCATGATATTAAGTATTTTCATGTGGAGTCAAAATTCTCTGCCAGCCTTGCGTCCTACTTTCCGTATTTCTCACTCTTGTCAAATGAGAGTATCGTTCCTTCTGATACCTTTCTCTTGTGTGTTTCATATTGCTATCACAAGAAACTAGTTCATGTGGCACCCTTCCATTCCCTCAACTGGCAGATAGGTGTTGGAGGCTTTTTGCTCACGGACATACTTGCATATGTGGTCACCCTGTCGGTTCATAATGCAGACTGGCGGGATGAATCATTATAACACATTTACGTATCACTCTCACTACAGACACCCATCACCATTTGTGCTTCTGTGTTGCGTGCCTAACCTTGTAAGACTTAAGGCTTCCGAATGTGAGAGACATTAACCTGGTCCATATACTGTAACTGAGCAAAAACAACATTCAATTAGACTTGCGTAATACTAGAGCTGTCCCGAACTGCAGAGGGTTAATATTGGATCTGGCGTCATTCTCACTACAGAAACCCGTCACCATTTGTGCTTCACCAGTATGTTGCGTGCGGAGGCTTGTATGACTGGAGGCTTTACCATGTGTGAGGCATTTAGCCGGCCCATAAAACCCAGCAAAAACAATATTCGATTACCTTCCGTCAAAGGACTCGTAACACTGAGGCGGGAATCGGTCATATACTGATGCAAATCGTCCCGAGTGTGAAGTATGGGATAAAAATTGGACGGGGAAATACTCGTTTCATTTAGCTGGATTCTGGGTAAGCTTTCATAAGGAAGATAAACCGTAAAATTATGGTGTATTCGCTGCTGTATATTGAGAAAGACCAAAAGCAGAGTACAGAATCCCACTTGCAACATTCTGCCCCAAGACTTCTTCAGGAACAACACCAGTAGACAGTGCTTCACTATTTAAATTGACCTAAGCCTGAATGGTGACCAGAACACAAGTACACAATCCTGCACTACCAGTCAGGCTTGGATCTGTTTAAGGAGTGGAATGTTGTCCAGTAATGATGTTCCTGATGAAGCTTTGTGGGCGAAACGTTGACATAAACTGGTTTCTGTACTCTGCTTTTGGCCTTCCTTCGAGCATTATTATTGTTGCTGTCTTTGCTGCTTCCTAAATCATGTATTCGCGTCTGCCGACAAGTTGCTAAGTGAGGTGTGTGTGTGTGTGCGTGTGTGTGTGTGTGTGTGTGTGTGTGTGTGTGTGTGTAATTCACCGGGTCGGTCAGGATCACTTGATGGTCGTGATCGTCAGCTTTTACCCTCCCGGAAGGGAGCTGAAAGCTCATATAGTCCGATCTAAGGGCAAGGCTGTGACCTTCACACACGCACACACCCGTCCCCTTGCTCAAGGGGGACAGTAACCACCCACTTCGTCAGTGAAACTTTTCGCAACCTGAGCGAGGCGCGAACTCCCGTCCACCAGTTGGCAAGCGGGAACGTGTGTGTGTGTGTGTGTGTGTGTGTGTGTGTGTGTGTGTCTGTCTGTCTGTCTGTCTGTCTGTGTGCGTGCGTCTGCGGGATGTTGAGCCGGCAGAGAGGACTAAACCAAGGTAAAGAGAATGAAAGGTAGTTTCATGGGGGGGTGAGGGGGAGCTAAAATGCGTCTCGGTCTGCGCATGACGTCATAGTTAATACAGACTGCAGCTCATCCTGCTCAACACACGCCAGTCACACATACACCTGCCTGTGGAAAGGTACTCCGTTTTCTTTTTTTAGGGGTGGCTATGGCAATACAGATAATTTTGTGAACTAAGAAAGCATGTCAGGTAAGGGATACAAGTATTGTAAATAAAGAATAAGACATTATGTGAATTACTTATATTTTTCCCCTTAAATGATTGCAAGGCACTAAAATTGATATTGGTATGTTTTGCTGAATGTAAGCTTGTGAGAGATGCAAGTGTACTATCTCCACCCAACAGTTAAGGTATATAATTAAAGGCTACAAGTAACAGCCGCACTTGAGGTGGGAATCTTAAGTCTCCCTATACAGGGAAATCACAGAGGGAAAAAAATGAAAACATTCTTGCAAAGCCTTCAGGTGTCTCCTCATGATTGGGCTCCGATTCTGCTTCCTGGTTCTTGTGTAACTTTCAACTCTGGATATTTTCCATAATCATCTTCCTGCTCAAGCTATATTTACTTGCTATCCCTATTGATATATCATCATTATGTAGTTTACCTATTATAATTATAGATCAATGAAACAAAATTTTCGTAATTCTCCTCCAGTCACATGTCCCAGATAATGATGACGTGAGGAATATAGATAGGTTGTGAGTGTGTTGAGTAGCGACATGTGTGAACATTCATAATACAAAAGCATACCATACATACAGATGGTTTTCTGTCAAGCTCCCGTTTTCTTCCACCACCCCCACCCCTCTCTCTCTCTCTCTTATTAAATTTGACGTCACAGAATCTGCGCGGCTCGGGGGTGCTGTACTTACCTCTCAGTATACTCTTCTCTTTACCTTGGACTAAACCAGAGAACGTCGGCTGCACGATCAGGCTGAACACGAATGAGAGGAAACTTTATCGCGATCAGGTGGTCATCGACAGCTGGCGGCCGGCTCCTTTCAAGGTGAACCACAAAGATGACATGTTGCAATCATGTCGTGGAACATCAATGGGGTTCGTACAAAGTTAGAAAAGCCCAATGTACTGTACTGGCATTGTTAATGAATTACGATGTGATAGGGTTGAATGAAGTGAAAACTAGTGATCGTATCTCTCTACCTGGCTATGTTTGTTATAGAGACACTGTGAGGTCAGACGGACATAGAGGGGGCACAGTGGTACTGGTAAAGCGTTGTTTACAGTCGTCTGTGATGGGTGTAGACTGTAAAATGAAAGACCAAGTTTGGCTCAGATTGTCCCTATTGAGCACTGTGCTCTTGGGGTTTGTGTATATACCCCCTACAGATTCGCAGTACTTTAATCCTAACAGTTTCAGTTATATACAAGAGAAAATCATATGTGGAAAAGAGGAAAATTGTAATGTTCTACGAATGGGAGACCTGAACACACGTTTTGGTACTGGTGTTCAAAGTATTTTAGTGAATTTACTTGTCCCTGGATCTGATTATTTCACCTACCCTGAGATTCCTGAGCAAATTAATTTGCCTAATGAGAATGCAAATACTATGACTACTGTGTGTGTAGAACAAAATTTAGTGGTGGTAAATAACTTGAAATATGGTGAAAAACATTATAAGAGCAATCTGACGTATAGGAAACATAATGAATGGATTTCTGAAGTAGATGTGTGTATTGCTTCTACCAATATTTTAAACTGCATTTAAAGTTTCACTGTGAATAATGGTCTTGATATTCCATCGGATCACGCCCCCATAGCGGTTGCTCTGTCCCCCCCTGTGGTGGATAGGGTGTGCCTTGGTGTGCGGGCGGGTTCGCTTGGTGATCATGCAGTTTTGTATTGAAGTTGTAAGAAGAAGAAATCTCGGTTAAAACGTCCTATAAAGTTTTGTGATGTTCGCATCGAAAACTTGATTGGGGACCTTTCTCGATTCGATATTCCCCAGTTTGATCCTGACATTGATACTACTGTGAGCCAAATGGCCGATATTTTGTACAGGTGTGCTAGTGCCAGTCGGTGTGCTCAGGTGACTGTGCCAGAGGATGTCACAGTGAGCAGGTGGGAGAGACTCTTAAATGATATGGATGACAGGCGTATGTGGAAAGCTATAGACTGGCGTGGGGAGTATAGAGATGATAGTGATGATTCCGACGGTAATAAAAAAACCACAAATGAGGATTTCAAAGCCTTTTTTGAGGAGGTATATAAGCCACATGATGCTGAACCTATAGTACCTACTGAGTTTAATACAAATGTAACCAAACCAGTTCTTGATGATGACATAGAATTTGATGCAGTAATGCGAGAAATACATAGATTAAAGCAAGATAAAGCGTGTGGGCCTGATGGGATAAGCCTAGGAATTATAAAGTTTTTACCAGACCAGTGGATACACTTTATTTTAGCGTTGTTTAATGCAGTCTTTTCCTCTGGCTCTTATCCCACATCCTGGCAGTTGGCCCGTGTGGTTACGATATTTAAGAAAGGTAACAGATCATTACCCAAGAATTATCGTGGTATAAATATTATTAATTGTTTGGCAATGCTGTATGACATGGTGCTATCAACTCGGTTAAGTATGTGGTTTGTTCCGTATCGGGAGCAGGCAGGGAGTCAGGAGGGCCAGGGCTGCATTGAGCATGTGGTGGCACTTAGACTGTTAATTGATTTGGCCTGCAGGAAAAAGCATAAGTTATTTGTTTGCCTTGTCGATTTTTCAATGGCATACGACCGGGTCCCTCGCGCCAAATTGTTTCGCATCTTACGTGAATTGGGGTGCGGGTCGCGAATGTTAGCGGCGCTGGTGGCGATATACGGGGTTACTTTGAGCATTATTGGGACAGCCATTGTAAAATCCAGGGTCGGCGTCAGACAGGGGTCCCCAACATCTTGTTTATTGTTTATCATTTTTGTAAACAGCATGATTATGTTGATAAAGTACAATTGTGGGCCAGATGGTTTTTTACAGTGGCTTCATCTCCTTGTCCTTATGGACGATACTGTTCTTCTCTCGACAACGCGACGCGGGACGGAACATAAACTTACATTTCTGAAGCAGTTCTGTGTAAATAATGGCATGGTTGTGAATAATATTAAGACCAAGTTCTTTGCAATCCATGCGTCAGTGAGCGATCGTGGGCCATTCTGCGTTGGTGATATGGTCGTGCAGTGGTGTGACAGGTATGTGTATCTGGGCAGTCTGTTCACAAGCGACGGGACCCTGTCGTCCGCCATTACCGCCCACGCACAAGCAAAAACGTGCCACATTCTGAAATTTGTGTCATTTTTGGAAAAGAATATAGACATATCATTTTATGTTAAAAAGAAAATGTTTGAAACAGCCTTAATGTCAACCATCCTATATGGCTGTGAGTCCTGGTTCAGTGGGAACTTGAGGCCAATGGAAAAATTGTATTGGTGTATTAAACAGTTGCTGGGAGCTCGTATGACGGCGTGCACGGACGTTTGTTACGTGGAACTCGGGTGCCCGCCACTGAATTCTTTCGTACTAGCAAGGCAGAGGAAGCTTTTTCAGCGACTGTGGGGGGAGAGGCGCGGTATGCCTGATGACCCGTGGGTGCACGCCGTCAGGCTGACCATGGCGGCTAACACATCAACAAGTAAACACATTAAGAGTTTAATTAATAATTCTGTTGATGATGTTAAAGTCGGCATTGAATCTTTCAAGCAATCAATTTCTAACTCTACATCTTCTAGAAGCCTAATTTATAATGTGTTGAACCCTATCTTAACAGTTCACGTGATTTATAAATGTCGTGGTAAAACTAGTGAGGTACACAGAATGGCATTTAGTCGGCTACGGGTAATCAGTCACAATCTGGCTATTGAGACAGGCCGTTGGAATCGGCGTGGACGGGGACGTCTCCCGGTAGCAGAGCGGTTCTGTCCATATGGTGCTGTGCAAACAGAGTTGCATGTACTGGAGGTGTGTCCACTGACTCAGCACATAAGTACAAGATATAACTTTACTTCCTGGAGTCAAATCGTTGGTGACGATGCTCAGTTTCCTATTGAGGAGATAGTGTATAAGGTCCTTTCCTGTTTTGGCTAGTGTGTACTATAATGTTTACCATAACCTATGTTATTTAAAGTGTATTTAATTCATTTTGTATGCTCTTATTCTAACCATGATATATCACTGGGAAATTGATCGTAAAAAACGTGATTGGTGAAACTGTAGTTACATTTCTAATCAGAAGTGTAATGATTTCCATCTTTCAATAAGGCTATATAGATGCACTGATCAACCCTTTAATACTTCGCTTGTTTTGTGGACCATAATTGTTTGCTAATATCTGATATACTGTTTATCATGTTAAGGTTTATTGTTGCTTGAAATGTTGTATGTGTAACTGGATATTGTGGTCAATTAATACTTACTTACTTCCTTACTTACTTACTGTATGTGTGTGTGTGTGTGTGTGTGTGTGTGTGTGTGTGTGTGTGTGTGTGTGTGTGTGTACAAAACGATATTAACCAGCCTTACGCAAAAATATACCGTTAAGAAAATCTTTGACTAGTGGAGGTGCCTGAGTGTTACCATGGCAACCTCCCACACCATCAAAGTTACATACACACATTACCCCATTAGCAAGCTCCACTAGAGAGCATTGTGTGTGTGTGTCTGGTGTGTGTGTGTGTGTGTGTGTGTGTGTGTGTGTGTGTGTGTAAGTGAATATGTTGTGAGTGGAGGGGGGTGGGGGTTGTATAGTTTGATGTTTTTGCAGTGTGTGTGTGTGCGTGTGTGTGTGTGTGTGTGTGTGTGTGTGTGTGTGTGTGTGTGTGTGTGTGTGTGTGTGTGTGTGTGTGTGTGTGTGTAAGCTCACTACTCGTCAAAGGACCTTAGTAATACATAAGAAGACATGCTATTAAAGTTGCGAAACAAATATATTTTAATGTGCTATGATGTCAACTTCACTCAAAATAACGCCACGCTTCTTCTCCCCTTTCCTGTCTCCTTGCCATGCGTCTGTCTGTCTTCTGTCTGTGTGTCTTTCTTTCTGCCTGTCTCGCTATTGCAAACCACAAACAACTCTCAACTGTCGACAGCTTCCTAGAATATCACAGTATCCTGCATTATACTACTTTTTTTTCAGGGTATCTTGACCCAGATTTTCGTCCTTTTGCCGCTTACTTCACATGGGCCATTGGCAGAAAAGGGCAGCGCTACGGCTCCTCTTCAATGGCACTTTTTTGTGACTTACATATTCTAGTATTAATCTATTGCTTCAACTCAGTATTCAAGTTGGAGAGATGAAAATTTTAGGCCAAGTTCGAGTAAAATGGGTACAGAATTAATAAAGTCAAACAGCATACCTTTGGTGGGTGCAGTGGGAACAAGGCGACACATCACGGGCAGGAGGACAATGGCGGGAAAATCCAGCAAAATCTAACCACCAGCTTATGAAGTGACGCCAACAACACTCGCGCCACACAATCGGTTGAAACACCGTCCACTTTATCACTAAACACCTGTGGTTCTGAAGTATGATAACAGAAAATAAAATAATCGCGTAGACGTTATATATGTACTGATGCACTCTCTCCACGGAGTCTGCTTCTGACGTTCTGTTTATTGCTTGTTCATCACAATGCTTCGAAATTGATGAGCCTCTCACTCGGACATGACTGACTGAACCTTTATCCTTGTCTTGTACCCCTGACCTTTTACTGAATGCTATAAGAAAAACGAATTACTTCATCCTAACCTAATGCAGTGTCCAATGGCAGAGATGATCTGCTCGCTTGACCTCCCCGCGCACCTTTTGTGACGCCACTGATTAATTCGGGGTGGGCTTCCTATTCAGAGAAAGCAGTAAAATGGATGGGTAACAGAAAAATTAGTCACTGTCCGCTGATTCTTCCTGCTTGGATTCCAGCGACAACGTTCCCAAGTTAGTAAGGGCTTGTGCAGAATGATAAATTCAAAATCTAAATAAAGAAATAAGATAATCTGCTGACTTTTTCCTATAATCTTGCTAACAGACAGGCAGGCAGGCAGGCAGACAGACTGATAGACAGATATATAAACCGGGCCAAATACACAACTTCATCGCTCTTTATCGGTTGGTTGTAATCATACCTAGTAGAAAAAAAATATATATTTTTTCTTATTACCCTTTCTTTTTTTTCAGCCTTACTCGTACCGGATCACATTAGTCAACAATGATGTGCGTATTGGGGGATTAATAAAGCTTTAATTTTATTCTGTATGAGAGAAAAATGCAGTGAAAATATCGATGGTACCCCCCAACTGGCGATCTTCTCACCTACCTTTCAGACTCCTGGTCATCCTCCTTTCGGGACTTTGGCGAAAGCTTTGCCATTGCACTTGACATCTCAAAGGCTTTCGATCGAGTCTGGCATAAATCTTTAATTTCCAAACTGCCCTCCTACGGTTTCTATCCTTCTATCTGTACCTTCATCGCTAGCTTCCTTTCTGGTCGTTCTATAGCTGCTGTCGTAGACGGCCATCGTTCTTCTCCTAGATCTATCAACAGTGGTGTTCCTCAGGGCTCTGTCCTATCACCAACTCTCTTCCTTTTATTCATCAATGATCTTCTAAGCTGTACATCTAACTCTATCCACTCATACGCTGATGACTCCACCCTTCACCTTTCCATTCGGTTCCCGCAACGCCCATCTCAACAGTTACTTCAAGAAACAAGGGATGAGGCTATGGCACACCTAATGTCTGACTTGGCTCATATCTCTGACTGGGGTAAAAATAATATGGTTGTCTTTAATGCTTCTAAGACTCAGTTCTTACACCTATCAACCCGACAAAATCTTCCACAGGTATACCCACTAATGTTTAATAATATTCAGATTAATCCTGCATCATCCTTGAACATGCTTGGGGTTTCATTTACTCGGGACTTATCTTGGAAAGATCATATTGCATCTCTTGTAAAATCTGCTTCCAAGAGATTGGGTGTGCTAAGCCGACTCCGCTCTTTCTTTACCCCTGCACAATTGTTGACTCTATACAGGGGTTTTATCCGCCCCTGTGTGGAGTACAACTCTCATGTGTGGGAGGCTCCCCACATACAGCTCTTCTCAATAGGGTGGAGTCAAAGGCTTTTCGTCTCATTAACTCTCCTCCTCTTACTGACTCCCTTCAACCTCTGTCTCTTCGCCGCACTGTTGCATCTTTATCTCTTTTCTATCGCTACTTTAATGGTCACTGCTCCTCTGAACTGTCTGCTTGCATTCCTCCACCTCTACGACGGGCGCGTAGCACCCGTCTGGCAGCAAACTCTCATCCCTTTTCTGTCCAACTCTCTAATGCAAGAGTTAACCGTTACTCCCAGTCTTTCATTCATGCAACAGGTCAGCTCTGGAACTGTCTCCCTCTGTCTGTATTTCCTCCTGCCTATGATCTCCAGTCTTTCAAACGCAGTGTGTCCAGGCATCTCAAAATGATCGGATCTTGAATTTGGCTCTCTGTTGTATTTTGTTTTTCTCTTGGAGGGAACTGTTACTGCGGGCTCATGGCCTTTGGTTCCTTCTTCCTCGCATAAAAAAAAAAAAAAAAAAAAAAAAAAAAAAAACAGTCTAATATCACAGCCTTCTTCCATTCTCCTCTGTTTGTGTATTTTCCTTTAACCATTCTTTTCCCCAAATGGAGAGTTGTGGCAGACTCCTGTATTCCATAAACTGGCATCTTATTCGTTCTACGTACAGATTATTATGCGAAAATTATGCACGTCATTGGCCTCGAGAATTTAGGTACAGAGATTTTGAAGTGATGTAGGGGCTGGGAACCCTCTATCTTGACTGCTTTTGGGCTGGGAGTTTCCTGTTAGTTAATATTAAAAAAAGGTAATTACACAAGATACCAGTTATTTATTTGATGACATGCTCTGATGAGGAGAGAAACTCAGACATAATTGTATTTCACGTTTATTTATATCAGTATCTACACTTCGTGGCTTTGGAAAGACAATGTTAGGTCGTTTCGAAGACTGGTGAGTAGAGAGGGACTGGCGGGGATGTGTGGTGGTGTGGGGCGGGATATGGTGACACACTGCAGTAAAGAAATGCCACATAGCTCTCTGTTGGCTGCTCCTGTTACTGGCCGTTCGTCACCCCTGCGAAAGGAATAATATCTTAGTTAACCTTCACTGCCACAGATCTTTAGTATGAAATAAAATCGTCTTGAGACAGTAAGAATAAAATAAAAAAAGTATGATGTAGGATTCATTGGGGTAATCATATCACAACCGGGGTCTTCTATGCCATGTTGTACTGCAGGTGACTTTGGAGATATTGTAAGGTGTGGCTGTGTGGAAGTGCAGCTATGTGCAGGTCTGTGTGTGTGTGTGGGGGGGGTGCGTCATAGAGAGGGAGAGAGAGAGAGAGAGAGAAATTACATGTCCACATACGTAAATGCTTGCGTGCATTAATCTTTCCGAGCATCACTGAGTCCATTCACCTGTGTGTGTGTGTGTGTGTGTGTGTGTGTGTGTGTGTGGGTGGGTGTGTGTGCATCATTCTGCGTGTGTATATATGTGCTCGTATCTGAGTGTGCGTGTATCAATGCCTGTGTGTATCAGTGCCTGTGTGTATCAGTGCCTGTGTGTATCAGTGGCTGTGTGTATCAGTGGCTGTGTGTATCAGTGCCTGTGTGTATCAGTGCCTGTGTGTATCAGTGCCTGTGTGTATCAGTGCCTATTAGTGCCTGTGTGTATCAGTGCCTGTGTGTATCAGTGCCTGTGTGTATCAGTGCCTGTGTGTATCAGTGTCTGTGTGTATCAGTGTCTGTGTGTATCAGTGCCTGTGTGTATCAGTGCCTGTGTGTATCAGTGCCTGTGTGTATCAGTGCCTGTGTGTATCAGTGCCTATTAGTGCCTGTGTGTGTCAATGCCTGTGTGTATCAGTGCCTGTGTGTATCAGTGCCTGTGTGTATCAGTGCCTGTGTGTATCAGTGCCTGTGTGTATCAGTGCCTATTAGTGCCTGCGTGTATTAGTGTGCGTGCATGCGCTGATCACTGCTTGTATCAGTGTTTGCGTGAATGAATATGTGCGTGCAGTAGTGTGTGCCTGCTCCGTGTGCGCGTGTATAATACGTACATGCTGCAGCGTGTGCGTTCATCGGTGTGTGCGTGCATTGGTGTGTGCGTGCATCAGTGTTTATGTGCTGAGTTTCTACACGTTCAGTGTGTTCGTTTAGTGTGTGTGGTCACCTAATATGTGCCTGTTAAGTGCGTACGTGCTCACTGTGTGCGTGCTCAGTGTATTAGTTAACTGTGTGTGCGTATTCAGTGTGTGTGTATCAGATAGGTATATACTGTATCAGATAGGTATATGAGAAGCTACAGAACGTGATGAAAGTTTTTTTGGTTTATCTGACGGAGCCAGGATTCAGGGGGCTTGACTAATGAGTGAATGGAAGCGTGGTCCATTGAACTGGGCAAACTTAGGTTGTCTGGACGTTGCTACTTCTCACCCTGCCGTAGGGTGGTAAAGGAGGTCTGGATGATGATGATGATGATGATGATGATGATAATGATGATGATAATGATGATTATGATTATTATCATTATTATTATGTGGAGATTGTGAGGTGTGAAAGGACTGAACTTTCTGGTGAGTCTTTTGAGTGTGTGGAAGAGTTTTGTTATCTGGGACACATGTTATGTGCTGGAGGTGGGGCTGGAGCAGCTCTGTGGCTAGAGTGAGCAGTGGTTGGAAGAAGTTCAGGGAGCTGTTGCCTCTCCTGACACTGAGAGGGCTCTCCCTACGTGCTAAGGGGTCTTTGTATGTGGCATGTGTTAGGAGTGTAATGCTGTATGGTAGTGAGACCTGGGCAATAAAGAGAGAGGATATTCACAGACTCAAACGTACAGAAATGACAATGATTAGGTGGATGTGCAGTGCGTCCCTGAGTGTGAGGCCTGGGGGAGGAGGGGGGCTAAGTTTGTGACGGAAGAGTTGAAAGGTAGGATTGGACTAGAGTGTACTGGTGGTGTGATGAGGAGGGGTAGATTGAGATGGTTTGGTAGGAAGGATGGGAGTGGAGTGTATTGGTGCGGTGATAAGGAGGGATAGATTGAGATGGTTTGGGAGAATGGATGGGACTGGAGTGTATTGATGTGATGAAGAAGGGTAGATTGAGATAGTTTGGGCATGTGGAGAGGATGGGGGATGACAGTTGGGTGCAGAAAGTGAGAAATGTGAACATTAGAGTTAGGGATGCGAGAAGCAGACCGAGAAAAAAAAAAAAACCGGGGCGAAGTCATTGGGTGCGACCTCATGGATAAGGGACTGAATAGGGAGGCTGCCAGAGATCGAGCATCATGGAGAGCCGCCAGTAGGTGACTAAGGCAATGCATGCAAACAGGTTGGAGCGTTTATAAACGAAACGAGACGAAAAACGAAGCGATGATAGTACCGTACAACTGGCCTGGACATGGCACTTGTACTGTAGATGCCACACAACAGTAAAAGTGATTTAATTCTCACCAAACACTACCAGTCTGATGTAGCTATTCAGTCAGGAGATCATTGCAACACTCGAGGTGTTTACTGTGCACGGCCATGTAAGGCAATGCACACACGGGGCTGGAGGTGACTGGGTTGATCACAGAGGACTGGGGTGACCTAGAGGTTCAACTACCACCACAACAGGGGGTCAGAGCTCATGGTACGACACTCCAGCCATTGTGGAAGTGTTGCCACTGAGAGGATATGATAATAAACATAGTGTCAGTGAGGGGCAGCATCTGTGGCAGCCATCCAACGCGGGTGACGCTAAGCACCCGTGCACACGTCAGTCCTGGCAACACCCTTCACTGGTGCACTTAGGGTACCAGTGCAAGGGGCCAAAAGAACACCGGGGCAAGGTCTGACTGATGATATGATGAGTGACATTATCTGGCTACCCCACACCACCAAGACATGTCACTCAGCAAAACCATACAGGTGATGGAGCACGAGGAACCTACCGCACTCAATGTAAACATGAGAAGGCCAAAGACACAACACATACGGTAATGAAGAGACCAACACAGCGGCAACTGAGCAAAATATCGGAGGTGGCCGACTACTTCAAGGATTAATGGATATGATTCCAAGGTGGCGACCATCATCCACTCACTTGATGTAGTGCTGCCTACTTCTTTCTTTACCTCTATCATTCTTTTTCTGTGTCTGCTCTTCTCTCTTTCTATTTCTCACCAGCATCCACTCACTTGATGTAGTGCTGCCTACTTCTTCCTTCACCTTTATCATTCTTTTTCTGTGTCTGTCCTCCTCTCTTCCTATTTCTCCCATCTTTCCTGTCACTTTTTGTTACTCCTCTTTCCTTTTCAGGTGGCTTTACATTGAGTGACAAGCCTAATGGTTTCCTGTAAGCCAGGAAACCATTTACAACGCTGGGTGGTAACCATATAACCAACCCATACGTGTTCCTTAAGTGTCAACAAGTGGGTTGGCGAAGGGTTAATGCCCCTCCCCATAAAACAACTAACTCAAGAGACAAACGGCCACCCCTTGCCGGATTATGGCGTCTGGCGATAGATAGATAGATAGGTACGGGATTAAGGCGTCTGGCGATAGATAGATAGATAGATACGGAATTATGGCGTCTGGAGATATATAGATAGATAAATATATAGATAGATGAGGGATTATACCGTCTGGCGATAGATAGATATATAGATAGATATGGGATTATGGTGTCTGGCGATAGATAGACAGATGGATAGATAGGGGATTTTAGCGTCTGGTGATAGATAGATAGATAGATAGATGGATAGACACTGGATTATGGCGTCTGGCGATAGACTGATAGGTAATGAATTATGGCGTCTGGCGATAGATAGACAGATAGATGGATAGATACGGGATTCTGGAGACTGGCGATAGATAGATAGGACGAATAACTGTCTATATATCTATCTATTGCCAGACGCCTCAATCCTGCAAGGAGTGGCCATAAACAAAACGCCTCCATGTCGTCCTGTCCCCCGCCATTTCACTGCCCTGCTCCCAGTTCACATCCCCCTCTCTCATATACCTCTCCACTCTATCCTTTCATCTCATCCTTGGCCTCCCCCTCCCTCTCTCCCCCTCCACTTCACTCATATACACTCTCCTCGTCAGTCTCTCACTCTCCATCCTCTCCACATGGCCAAACCACCTCAGTGTGTTTTTCTTAACGCTTCCTATCACATCCACATCCACACCACAATGCTCCTTCACTTCCTCATTTGTCAGTCTGTCTCTCCATGTAACTCCACATGCTCCTCTCATTTCTTTTTTTATGCAAGGAAGAAGGAACCAAAGGCCAGGAGCCGGGAAACCGTTCCTTCAAAGAAAAAAAAAAAACAATACAAAGGAGAGCCAAATTCAAGATCCGTTCATTTCGAGATGCCTGGACACACTGCGTGTGAAAAACTGGAGATCATAGGATGTAGGAAATACAGACAGAGGGAGACAGTTCCAGAGTTGACTTATTGCATGAATGAAGGACTGCCTAAAGCATCCTATTGAGATATACCACCTTCCCCTCCCTCTATAAAACAACGATAATAAATACAAGGAAATTATAGTATGTAAAGACAGCGAGGAAAACTATTTAGTATGTGTTTGTTTATGTAGATGCATTTCTGATGGATTGATAAGTCTATAGGAAGTTGTTACATAAGAAGATGGAGGGTGAGCGGTTCTTCACATCGCTGTCTATCTGTCTATCTATTGCCAGACTCCTTAATCCCGCAAGAGGTGGCCGCAAACAAATCGCCTCCATGTCGCCCTGTCCCCCGCCATTTCATTGCCCTGCTCCCAGCTCACACACCCCTCTCATTTACCTCTCAACTCCATCCCTCCACCTCATCCTCGGTCTCCCCCTCCCTCTCCCTCCCTCCACTTCACCTACATACACCCTCTTAGTCAGTCTTTCATTCTCCATTCTCTCCACATGTCCAATAAGGCTTAAAGATACAGTAATACACAACTCTGTACGCTAAGTGTTATGCACAGCTTTGTTTTACTGTTTACATAGAACTATTCCTACTTGTTTTTATATCTTTACTTTAGAATCCATTGTCATTATACAGTGAACTACGCTATGCTGTAGTTTCCTCCTTCTTGCTATACTATCCTTATCCATCAGCATGTAGAATTAGATCTCGTAGTCATAGTCTACTCTGTAACAAAAAGCCTCGAAAGGATCATAAGGTCTGTTGCTGTTTGCTTTTCTTTGTATTCCTTTGTACTCCCTCTTAACACTATCTTGGAGGGCGCGGGCTATGGCATTATCCCCAGCTGACACCCCCCCCCCTCCTCTCCTCGGCTCTGTAAATGAGTAGCGTGTAATTTTTCCCACGTGCATGTCCGTCGTGTGTGTGTGTGTTGATATTCGCCCCGCACATGTAGGGGCACGGGCAAACAGAGAGCCCGTCAGGGAAATGGCGGAATCAAGCTCTCGAGTCAGAGCAAAGCGGGAACAGCAGGCTGAAGGACGATATCCTCGTACAACTCTAGCTCCCCCGAGTCCCTAAGGCTAGGTGGAACGCCTAATGGGGAGTCTTGAAGGACCCGGCTAAGAGCTAGAGTTATGCCGCGTTCGAGCCTGGCGGCGAGGAGCTCACGAGTACACGCAGCATCGTCGGACTCAGCAGAGGATGGCAGAACAAGGGCAGGTGAGGGGCTTGCAGGCGGCGGATCGGTGGCGGAAGTTGTGAGATCCACTCCCTCAGCAGCAGCTGGAGAAACGGGGGGGAGAAGGGCCCTCGACGTCGCGGTGGTCGGGCGAAACGGGGACGGCAGCCCTTTCCCCCTCAGCAGCAGACAGCAAGGAGTGGATCTCAGCAACGGTGGTGATGGTGTCAAGCTCCATGGCCGTGATCGGTGCCGGGTCGGTAGGGGGAGAGACAGACGAGCCAGTCGCCCTGTTGAGGGGTCCGTCCAGGCACAGCCGTTTGCGCGGTGTGCAGCGGGGCCGAGGTGGAGGTGGCCGGGACTTGGGCTGCGCAGGAGGCCGCCGGGGACGACGATCTGGACGAGGGGCTGAATATGCGTCTCCGACAAAGCTCTGGGGGATGACAAGTCTTGGTAGCCCGTTCTCCTCAAAGATCTGAGGGAGGAGAACGTGCAACAGAGCCTTGTCACCCCCACAAAAAGCCTGTGCCGTAGCGACGCACATCGAGACCAGGAGATTTGTCTACCCAGAACACCCAGGATCACGAGACTGGCGTCTCTGGGCCGTGGGGCGCCGCCGTGCATGGGCAGAGCCCTGCACAGCAGCACCTCCCGGCCCAGTGACATCCGTAGCCTCGGGACCCTTGGGTGACTGACGGAGCCGAAACTCCACAGCCTCACCCTCGCCAAGAGAGCGCCGAAGGTGTCGGAGGTTAGGTGCAACGATCCGGAGTCTGTGCACGAAAACATCAGCACCGGTGTCCCGGCGCTTGATGAAGCCGTACCCAGACTTCACGTTGAACCACACCACCGCACCTGTGATCTTCGTGACTCCCGGCGGCCTAGAACTACTGCTGGATGCCCCCCTCAACGGGTCGTAGGCGGTGGCAGTAGATCGCTGGTCGGGCATAGCTGGGAAGGTCTCACTAAGCCGGCAGTGATCCTCCTACGGCTGCTAGACCGGAACTGCATGTCCGTCGCTTATTTGTTTTTCCACATTAGCAGACGATTTTCACGGAGCGGCAACCCTGTCAGCCTGTCTGTCTCTCCACGTAGCTCCACATTCCTCTCAGATAACTTATTTCCACACCACTTTTCACACGAATAAAGATTGGTTAGGAGAAACACATTAAGGTGGTTTGGCCATGTGGAGAGGATGGAGAGAGTGAGACTGACGAGAAGAGTGTATGTGAGGTGGAGGGGCGGAGATGGAGGGCAAGGCCAAGGATGAGATGGAAGGATAGAGTGGAGAGGTATATGAGAGAGGGCGGTGTGAGCTGGGAGCAGGGCAGTGAACTGGTGGGGGACAGATCGACAAGGAGGCGATTGGGATTGTGTGGCCACCCCTTACGTAATTAAGGCGTGTGGCAATACTGTAGATTGATAGATGGTTCAACTGAAAGAAGAGCCAGTATCAAAGAACTGATGAACAATATCCTGCCTCACCTTTGTTCATCTCGGCAAGATGGGCAAGCTGTTGAAACACTATCAACACTCGTTCGTTCGTTGTATGGTATCGGCTTGTGGCGACTGCTCCCTGCCTGTGGTGGCCCCCCTCAACGGGTCGAAGGCCGAGGCGGGTGAAGAAGGCGTGGGAAGAACAGGTGTTGCTGCCATCACCGCTGCTCTGCAGGAAGTCGTATCAACACTGAGAATAGACACACAGCTCGAGCGTCCTTCCCCTCTCACGGTTAGAGGGTGACTGACGGGATTCGAAGCTTCTCTAGGTCGAGATAAAATACTTGTTTTTATTATGCTGATTAATGTTTACCTTTAGTATTATTCCTATCTATATATCCATCTATAGTCAGACGCCTTCATTTGCGTAAGGACTGGCCACATACAAATCATCTCCATGTCACCCTGTCCCCTGCCATGTCGCTACCCTCCCCCCATCTTACACCCCCCCGTTTATGTACCTCTCTACTCCATCCCTCCATCTCTTCTTTGGTCTCCCCCTCCCTCTCCCCCCTCCATCTCACTCACATACACTCCAAGTTAGACTCTCACCCACCAAACACCCAAGTTACATCCCCCGCTCTCTCTTATAGGCCCTATCCTACCGCTCTCCTCCATTCCACCATCTCCTCCTCGGTCTCCGCCTCCCTCTCCACCCTCCACCTCATTCACGTACACTCTCCTAGTTAGTCTCTCACCCTCCATACTCCCAGCTTTCACCCCGTGTCTCATACCTCTCTCCTCCATACCCCCATCTCTTCCTCGGTCTCCCCTTCCCTCTCCCCTCTGCACCTCACTCACATACATTCTCCTAGTTAGTCTCTCATCCTCCATCCCAGCCATTTCACTGCCTTGCTCAGAGCTCACATCCCCCTCTTTCATATACCTCTCCACTCCATCCCTCCATCTCATCCTTGGTCTCTCTTATATACCTGTAATCTGCTGTATGGATTTTTTTTTATTCATTTGTTTTTCCTTCCTCTCTTCTGTTATTTACAAAAAAGGTGATGACACTACAGGACTCAGAATTACAGCTAGGTTCAAGTTGCGGCAGCGAGCATTTCTAACCCATAGCTTTCCATCTCAGGTCCTACAGATTGTTCTCTCTCTCTCTCTCTCTCTCTCTCTCTCTCTTTAAGGTTTGGCCAGTAATTGTCTGATCGTGTGATTTTTGCTGTTGGCTAATGACGTGAAACCAGGGCTGGGACACGTGTTAATTACTCGGGTGTTTAGGCTTGTGTTGGGGGTGGAGGCAGTACGAAGAGCTGGTGGTGGTGGTGGTGGTGGTGGTGTGTGTGTGTGTGTGTTTGTGTAGTTGTAGATGACAGTGGTAGGGAATGAAGAAGGTAGAAGTGGCGTTGGATGTGGTGGTTGTGTAAAAGGAATGTTTTGTGTGTGTGTGTGTGTGTGTGTGTGTGTGTGTGTGTGTGTAGTTGTAGATGACAGTAAGTAAGTAATGAGGACTGGCACCAAGCCCAAGAGGAGTATATGGCACTAAAACCGCTGCATAAAAATGACGGGTGTGCTATGGTGGAATAAAGGTAGAGGGGAAGACGGGGAAGACACCAAATGTGAGGCAAGATACGGGTTTGAAATAGGAAGCGCATGAGGTGTGTAATGGAAAACACAGGGGATTCACCAAGAAGATCGGCTAAGGTAGGGGGACGTCCAAGGGAGTAAAGGAACGGGAGAGTCGGTCTGCGCACGACGTGGAACGAAGGGCAGTCAAGCAAAAGATGGTGGACCGTGAGTAGTGCCTGAAAACATTGACAGATCGGAGGAGTGCCTCCTGACATTAGAAAGCCATGTGTGATCCGCGTGTGGCCAAGGCGCAGACGGGCTAGGGCTGTTTCCCAACGCCTGTTGCAATGGGAGGACGACTGCCAGTGAGTGACAGTACGTTTGATGGCGCGGAGTTTGTTATCAGTTGTAGACGTTCATTTTGCTTGTCACCGCTGGCCAAGGAGACGGGTAACAATCGGGTAATAATCAGTTGCCGGGATAGGATGAGGTGTGACAGAGCAAGAGGTGACAGCTGCACGTGTTAGGCAGTCAACCCTCTCACTACTCGGTATTCCAACATGGCTTGGGACCCAACAGGAGACAGACTTCAATCTGATGTTAATGCGGAACAGCCATTCCTGTATCTTCAGCACTAGCGGGTTGCTGGCAGGGATAGACTGAATACCATGTAGTGCACTAAGTGAATCTGTGAAAATAACAAAAGTGTGTAACCTTGATCGGTATATAACACGAAGGGCCAGTAAAATGACCAGCAATTCAGCAGTGAAAATACTTGCGACTGGTGGAAGGCGGATCTGATAGGTATGGTCTTACCCTTGCACACACTGCAGCCGTAGCCGTGTGCCTGCCTACCTGCCGGGAAGTAACTGAAGGGCGTACGGTGGCCGCTCCTTCCCCGTCACGTATGGTGGCCACGAACACGGTGTTACTCCCGTAGGAGGAAAAGGCAGGAGAGGGGTGCACAGGGGCAGCGCCCTCTCCGGTACATACAGAGGCCACAGCCGAGGGTCCACTTACCCTGGTAAGTACAAAGACCGTAGCCGTGGGCCTGCCTGCCCCTCGGGAAGTAACTGAGGTGTTACTCCTGTAGTAGGAGGCAATAGTGGATGAGGGGCTTACAGTGGCCACTCCCTCCCCGTCACGTACGTTGGCCGTGAACGCGGTTCCACTATTCCTCTCTCTGCCAGTCGGGGCGCGTTCAATAACTAACGCCCCGATGCCGTCCCCAGAGGTGGCTGTGACTGAGGGGTGTACGGTGGCCACTCCCTCCCCCTTCACGTACGGTGGCCTTGATGGCGGTGTCACAGGGGGAAGATCTGAAGGACGAACAGTGACCGCTCCTTCCCCGGTACATACGGTGGCCGTACCGCGGTGTTGCCTGGGACTGACACTGGATCAGTCCCACCCCAAACCTGGTGAAGGCTGCCCCGCCTGAAGGGTCGTTGCCTCTTCCCACTCACCTGGTGCTGTGACAGTTGTGGGGAAGAGGGACTCTGGACAGGGGTGTCCTGGTGACCCTCTTGTCCTGGGTCACTAACCCCACTGTGGTGTCCTCCTGGGGTGGTGGTGTGGTGGTAGCTTGGTGGTGTGGTGGTGGCTTGGTGGTGTGGTGGTGGCTTGGTGGTGGGGTGGGGGGTGGCAGGGTGAGTGGTCCGGCGGCGGCGGGTATTTTACCTTCATTACTCCTCCACTCCTTTAATTTCTCCAGTCATTTCCCAAGAGATAGAGAGAAAGGCATAGGAAGCAGCCATCAGATTCTTATAAGTTCCTTCCTATCTCGACCCTCCTATTTTGCCTCCTCCTTCCATCTCTCTCAAGCCTCCCTCGCACCTCCACTCCTCTTTCATCCCTCCTTTCATCCCCGGAGCCATATCAGGAGGGAAAGGGAGGAGGATAAATGAAGCAGCAGCCAAAACAGGCCTAAGATATGGCCTGGCTGCATGAACGAGAATGCCCACTTGAATTGCAGTGAAAGAAAGCTCTCTCTCTCTCTCTCTCTCTCTCTCTCTCTCTCTCTCTCTCTCTCTCTCTCTCACAACACTAATATACTTGTTGAATCCGTTCAACCACTTACTAACACATTAAAATTCTCCTCCATGACTTTACACCCATCCTTTCCACTTAGCATAAATTTGAGTAATCATGGCTGCACAGAAGTTATACCAGCCTCACTCTCAATACTTATATTTTCCCTTCCTTGTGAGATGAGATTATTTTTTAATATATATCTGCCCTCTTCTTTCCTTTTCTCCTCCTATTTCTTCTTGTTCTTCTCCCATCTTTCCTCCTTTCATTTTCCTTCTTATAAGAATTCTTGTATTCCTTTTCTGCCTCCTCCCTGTCTCATTTTCCTCTCCACATAACTTTTTGTATTCCTTTTTTCTCCTATCTCCTCTCCTTCCTTTTCTCCTCCTCTGTAAGACTTATCCTTTCCCGCCTCTTCTCCTTCCATCTTTCTTTGCTTTCCTCTTTTTTTTTCACTAATGCATTCTTTTTCTGCCACTTCTCCTCCCATCTTTCCTTTCTTCATTATCTTTTCCTCTTTTTTTTATTTTTTCATTAATGCATTCCTTTTCTGCCTTTCTCCTCCCATTTTTCCTCCCCCTTTCTATGATTCCTCTTCTCGTTTTTTTTCATTAATGCATAATTCCTTTTCTGCCCCTTCTCCCATCTCTCAACCTCCTCCTCCTCCTTTTCACCAGTCTCCTTCCCTCCTCTTACCAGTACTGGAATGTTTTCTACTGGTTTTAAATTATATTTTGGCAGCTTTTGACAGATCTTCATTTATATGGGGTTTCCAATACCTTAAAGCTTCTTTTGTTGTACTTTTCAAGGAGTGTTCAATTCTCTTGCTGTATGGGGCTACTCTTGGATCAGTATTATTATATTCTTTAGGCAACTTACCTCACTAACCTAACCTAACCTAACCTTCACATTGACTTACCTCAGTCCTTTGCTGGTTCCACCTTTATATTATTTTGTAGTATTTCCAACCTCCAGTCATCCATCAAAGAAATACAGGTAATATATTACAGTAGACCAGTTGGCCCACACTAGGCAGCTCCCACAAGTGTGACTAAGTAAAAGAATAAGTCATATACCCACTGGTTAGGAAGACACCCAAGCACCTTTCCTTACCAGTTTATTTCTGCATATACTGTACATATCAGTGTTACCCTGTATGTGGTCACAAACTCCCACCGTTCATACATCAGTAAGAGAAAGAAAAATAAGAGCTGTGTGGGGTCTGCAAAACACATCACAAGGCCTCCGGTGCTGGACTGTCTGCTATGCTAAACACCACTGCCCACTACCAACGAAGGCTTTCTCATTTACCTGAGCTATTATCCTTTCCCTGCTTTCTTGTCTACAGAAACATATTTTCAAGCGCTCTGCAGCAGATCACCATCCTCCTTTCAGGAGATGCTGCCCACCAGTCCCCTGAGTTCATATCTAGCTGAGTAAAGTGAAAACAGACAATATATGAAGCCACATACTGAAAGATGTAATCAAACACTCAGTTCAAATGATGTCATCCTTTTTCTGTAAGAATCCCCAAACTGAGGTGAGCCATGGTACTGTACACATGGCTTGTATTCTCTTCCTAGTCCTTAGATATTTATTTTTGGATACAGCTGGTTAATAGGATTTTGTACGGTTTTTAGGAAGCGTATGGTGATATTAGAATGATTTAAATAATGTACAAAAGAACAGATCCTTATCCTGCCCTAAGGTGGGAAACGAGGTTTGGATGATGATGATGATGATGATGACAAAAGGACAGCAAGGGGTAATAAGCAAAATAAATTACAGGCATACCCCAGTTCAGCAATCTAATTGGTTAGGTAAAACCCCATCGTTAGGCAGGGTATCATATATCGGGGTACTTTTAACATGTACTGTATTTCAATGTGAACTGTTTACCAGCCTTGGATTTCCCCAAAAAACAAGCCCACAACCCACCCAAATGAGCCCAAAACCAGTTTAAAGCCAATCTAAATGGCCTAACAGCTGTCAAGGAAGCTAACCTAAAACTAACACCTGTAAATAACTCACTAAAACCAATAATATAAAATCTGAAATTCATCAAAAATGTCTGGAAAACATCAAGCTTAGTAAACTGTACCCCAGAATGTTAATGTTCACCCCACCTATGGCTGAAACACATTAATCTATGTCTAAAAACAGTTTATAAGTCAACCTAAATGCACAAGTTTAATCTAAGATATCATTAAACTCGGTAAAAAAAAATAAAAACCCATCATTACACCAGGGTTTGGCCATCGTTAGGTGTGGTACCGGTATGGTGGTATTTCTACCCTCATCGTTAAGCCGGTGTATTGCATCTAGGGGTATCGTATATCGAGGTATTACTGTACTTGGGAAGAAGTGTTAGGGAGCTGCCTTAACTGATGAGAGTACAGGCCATGATTTAAAACTCTGGCTAAGCAATGACTCAAGAGAAGAACATAGCTGAGGATAACTGAAGATAGTTGGCAGACAAAAGCACATAAATTGGCAGACCAAAGCACATACAGAACATAACAGTATAAGTTAGGCAGAAAAATGCACATAAATACAGAATATGGCACTGACAGAAACACAGGACATAAAGAACATGAAAGTGTAGCTACAAAAACCTGGAAGAACAAAGAACGTTACTATCAACATGCAAATTTAACTGCGAAAAGTTTGGGTGAACAAAGCATAAACAAAAAACATGAAAGGTTAACTGCAAGAAATTGGAAAAAAAAAAGCATATGAAGGGAAAACTTAAGGTAGGTTAGTCCATGCTAGGCTGCTCCTGTAAGTGACTAATCTATAAGCACAAGATGTAAACAGTAAAGGTGGATGGCCCAACCTACAAGATGCCACATTATAAGCTGTATGACAGGCACTGTAGTTCCTTTTTGTTACTGATTTATCTTGTTGCAACTCAGTATTCTCCTGCATCATTGTCTTCATTATGTTACGTACAAAAGGACGCTGAGATACAATGAGAATGAATCACAGAGATGTGTTAAGTCTAAAAAAGCCTCTTGTGGCTAATAAAACTTACATTTCACATGACAGACAATTTATTTTTCACTCTGGGATAAAAACTGACAAGAGATACACATAATTAAACATTCCCTATCATTCTTACACAACTGCAGTCCTCTAACATTCTTACACAATTGCTCAGACATCTAACATTCTCACACAATTGCTCAGACATCTAACATTCTCACACAACTGCTCAGACATCTAACATTCTCACACGATTGCTCAGACATCTAACATTCATACACAATTGCTCAGACATCTAACATTCTCACACAGTTGCAGTCATCTAACTCTTCAGGGGAAATTAAAAAGAGTTCAGTGGGGGTTAAAGAATAGACATTCCGACATTTATTTATACTTTGACGGATACCTTCGGGGTGGGAAATTCGCCTCTTGATATCTTAGGTGTGTGGTAGGTGGTGGCGACCATCATCCACGCACTTGATGTAGTGCTGCCTACTTCTTCCTTAGCCTGTATCATTCTTTTTCTGTGCCTGCCCTCTTCTCTTCCTGTTTCTCCCATCTTTCCTGTCACTTCTTATTGCTTTTCTTTCCTTTACAGGTGGCTTTACATTGAGTGACAAGCCAAATGGTTTCCTGTAAGCCAAGAAACCACTTACAATGCTGGGTGGTAACCATACAACCAAACCATACATGCTCCCTATGTGTCAGCGAGTGGGTTGGTGGAGGGTTAGTGCCCCTTCCCATAAAACAAATAACTCAAAGTCAAATGGCCATCCCTTACGGGATTGTGGCATCTGGCAATAGATAGATAGATAGATAGATATCTTAGGTGTGAGGCGCTTCATCTGCCGCTGTCAGGCTGCATCAGATGGCACGGGTCTTCTTGGGTCGCAGATCCAGAGGCCTGAACTTCTGTGGGTGGAAAATTCTGAGTTAATACTACATAGATTTCAGCCAATGGAACAGAGCCATTCCTACAACATAGAGAGTCACTGGCCTCTGGTTTCTTCTTCCCCCCCCCCACACACACACAATGGAGCAATAAATGGCAAATGGAATTTAATGTGGACAAGTGTCATGTAATTAAGAGTGGCAAAAGTGAGAAAAGATTAAATTGGGATTATAAGTTAGGAAGGTCAACCCTACACATATCAGAAAAGGAGAAGGGCCTAGGAGTGATTATCAATAACAAACTATCTCCAGATGATCACATCAGTGAGAAGCTACATAACAAGTATACACTGCTTACTAATATGAGAACAGCATTCACATATATAAATGAAGACACACTGAGAAAGATAATAACATCGTTCATCAGACCAACCCTGGAGTATGCATTAGTAGTCTGGAATCCTCATCTCAAAAAACACATAGATAAGACTGAAAAAGTAAAAAGGGCAGCTACAAGATGGGTACCAAGCTTAAGGGATCTAAGCTATGAAGAAAGACTAGAAAAACTGAATCTACCAACACTACAGGAGAGAAGGTAAAGACGAGACATGATCATGCCATATAAATGCATCTCAGGGAAAGAGAAAATAGACATAAATGAATATATAACCTATGGGGAAGCATCAACAAGAGGACACTGCAAAAAACTACATGTATGTAAAAGGAGAGGTGATAAAGATGCAAGGAAATTTAGTTTCCCAAATAGGGCAATTGATCAGTGGAATGCACTACTGAATGAAATAGCGTGTGCCAAAACTATTCACAAATTTATGGATATGTATGATAAAAATGGTTTAATACACAGAACAGTATGAGCCTGACTCATTCCTGTAAAGATACAATTAGGTAAAAATACACACACACACACACACACACACACACACTTTAACGAAAAACGTTCAGGCAGACTGGAAGACCCACATCCAGCTGAAGGTACCAGCATCCAGGGCAGCCACTGTGCTTGTGTTATGCAACAGACTGTGCAACTTCTCATTACTGTTCTTTCATTCATTCATTCATTCATTCATTCTCATCCAATTATTACTGTTCTACAGGAATAAAAACTCATTTATAATACAGTACACATTACCAAACCCAAACAGCCAATTTCCATAATATTTTTTCATGTTACAATAAAACTCTTTAAATCTGCACTAATTGCATGAGGATGTGTCATCAACACCTCTCTGTTTCTATCGTTTATAAAGGCATGTTGAAGCCTTTATAAACAAAACGAACATATGATATCAATACGTCTCTGTTTGTATCGTTTATAAAGGCATGTTGGAGCCTTTAGAAATGATACAAACGTACGATATCAACACCCCTCTGTATCATATATAAAGGCATGTTGGAGCCTTTAGAAATGATACAAACATACGAGGTGTGACAAAAATGAAACGGGACACTGGCTGCCAATCACACAATAATGTAATGAAGTACATCATAGTGTTGCCCAACATCTCAGCACTGTATGAGAAAAGAAGCACTTCAATTAATCAATTATCTTTCTTTTCACAGGTGGTTTTGTAGCTCCTATCAAGTGTCCTTTGTCACAGAATGAGCCTTGAGCAAAGGATTAACATTAAGTTCTTGGCTAACTTGGGAAAAACTCCTGCAGAAACCCTTGCCATGCTGAAGGATGTGTGGGGAGAGGAAACAATGTCCTGTACACATTTCTACGAGTGGCACAAGAAGTTCAGGATGTGGCGGGGTGATGCTCCAAAATGTCCAGTGACACATCCACATGGCGGGTCTTTTGGTCCTCGGAGAGCAGTTTGGGCACCAACTTTGTGCAAATCTGCATGCCCAAATCTTCCAATAAGATGGACCTCACTGACTCCCTATTCAATCCCAGTTGCTCAGCCATCATTCTGATCATCAGTCTGCGATCACTCCACACCAGTTCCTTGACTTTCTGGATGTTGGCATCATTTCTTGTTGTTGAGGGACGTCCTGGATTTGGGTCATCCTCCACATCATCCTGGCCCATCCTGAACCTCTTGTGCCACTCACAGATACGTGTACGGGACATTGTTTCCTCTCCATACACATCCTTCAGCATGGCAAGGGTTTCTGCTGGAGTTTTTCCCATGTTAGCCAAGAACTTGACGTTAATCCTTTGCTCAAGGCTCATTCTGTGACAGAGGACACTTGACAGGAGCTACAAAACCACCTGTGAAAAGAAAGATAATAGGTTAATTGAAGTGCTGCTTTTCTCATACAGTGCTGAGATGTTGGGCAACACTATGATGTACTTCATTACTGTGTGGCTGATGAACTGTGTCATTAGCAGCCAAAGTCCCATTTCTTTTTTGTCACACCTCATACAATATCAACACCTATCTGTTTGTATCGTTTATAAAGACTCCAACATGCCTGTGTAAATTAAACATCAATGTCTCTCTATACGACTACGGCTACAACCATCACAACAGCTACTACTACTATTACTACTACTACAACCATCACAATTATTACTACTACTATTACTACTGCTACTACCATTACCACTACAGTATTCTCAGTAATCAGTTAATTAATCAGTAATGACGAAATTATTTCTTGGTACACTCCGATCCTCCTTTGCCCCAACAGGAGTGTAGGTACCCGAGGCTGGGCTGCTCACTCCTAACATTTAAATCTGTCTGTCTGTCTGTCTGTTGCCAGACACATTAATCCCGTAAGAGGTGGCCACAAACAAATCGCCTCCATGTCGCCCTGTCCCCTGCCATTTCACTCCCCTGCTCCCAGCTCACACACCCCTCTCTGTTATACCTCTCCACTCCATCCCTCCATCTCATCCTTGGCATCCCCCTCCATCTCCCCCCCTCCACCTCACTCACATACACTCTCCTCGTCAGTCTCTCACTGTCCATCCTCCCCACATGGCCAAACCACCTTAATGTGTTTCTCCTAACGCTTCGTATCACATCCATATCAACAACACACCATTCCTTCACTTCCTCATTTGTCAGCCTGTCTCTCCATGAGATTCCATATGATGCTAGGAATTCTAAACACCTAGAAATTGGCTGAAAGAATTCCAAAAGCATTTTCTGATGTTCTCCTTGCACGGGAAAGGCAGTAATTAAAAGTCCTATCCTCTGATGCCTGATTCCTTCCTGGGTAAGGCTTTATTAAATAAGGTTGCGGGATGATGAGAGAGTGGTTTTGGGAGGGGACTTAAATGGTCATGTATGTGAAGCAGCACAAGGTTATGAAGGAGTGCATGGAGGATGTGCATATGGTATAAGGAATGCAGAAGGGGAAAGGATGCTCGAGTTTGGGGAGGCAGCGGACATGATTGTGTGCAACACGTATTTTAGGAAAAGAGACAGTAGGTTAATTATGTATGAGTCTGAGGGAAATAGCAGTCAGATAGATTATTTTCTGGTTAGGAGGGCCGATAGGAGGTTGGTGAGGGATGTTAAAGTTGTGGGAAGTGGGGAGTGTGTGCAGCAGCACAAACTATTGATTTGTGATATGGTGCTTAAAGAACGAATGATGAAAAAGAGGACTTATGTACCTAGAGGAAAATATGGAAGCTGAAAAACCAAGTAGTAAGGGATGCCTTCTATAGCGAGATGAGGAGAGCGGTGGCTGAACAGGGAGCTGTGGACAGAGGCGTTAATGAACAGTACAGAGCCCTCACGAACAATCTCTTGAGAGTTACTGATGTAACAAGCGGCTGGACAAAGGAACTACCAAGACATAAAGTAACTTAGTGGTGAGATGAGGGCGTAGAAGCTGCAGTTAAGGAGAAAAGGCTTTTCCGGGAATGGAAGATGGGTGGTAGCAAAGAGGAATTTTTGGCTGCCAAGCATAGGGCTAGAAGAGAGGTATACCAGGTACAGGGCAAAGTCTGAGTCACAGAGACTTTTATTTGATAATCTAAATCATGGGGAAAGGAAAAATATGATATTTAGGGTGGCAGGTCAGGTGAAGAGGGTTAATCGGGATATTATAGGTGAGCAGTGTGTGAAGAATGATGAAGGTGGGTTGGTGGTGAACAGTGGGGATGTTGGAGATGCATGGAGGGAGCATTGTGGTTGGTTGTTAAGTGGGGAGTTTGACTGGGATGGGGAGGGTTTGGAGCCAGCAGATCCAGTGTCTGGCCCTTGGCCTTTGATTGGTGCTGCTGCTGTGAGTGGGGCGGTGGGCAGGGTGAGGGTGGGGAGGGCAGCAGGTGTGTCTGGGTTGACTGCCGAAATGTTGGGGGCCTCGGGCAATATGGGGGTGGGGTTGGTCGCTGACCTGATGAATGGGGTTATTTGTGAGTGTGTTGTCCCAGATGATTGGCTGAAGAGTGTAATTGTAAGTGTGTATAGGGGGAGGAGTGGTGCCCTGGAGGGGTGAAATTGTGGAGGTATGGAGCTTTTGGATCGGATAATGAAGGTAATGGAGAGAGTTTTAGAAGGTGTGATTAGAGAAAGAGTGAATATTGATGAGATGCAGGTGGGGGGACCACTGATGCCATATTCATTGTTCAACAGCTTCAGGAAAAGTGTATTGGTGGGAGAAGGGATCTTTATTTTGTTTTTGTTGATTTGGAGGGGGCCTTTGACAGAGTCCCTAGGGAGGTGGTGAAGTGGGCAATGAGAAAGCTTGGCTTAGAGGAGTGGCTGGTTGGGGTGGTTGTGGCTATGTGTGTGGGTGCTCACACCCAGGTGGGAGTGAATGGAGATTTGAGTGATGAGTTTTCCGTGGATGTTGGTGTGCATCGGGGGTCAGTTTTGAGTCCCATGTTGTTTGTCATGGTACTTGAGGCCCTTTCACGTGACTTTAGAAACGGACTCCCGTGGGAGTTGTTGTGTGCTGGTGATTTGGTGCTGATTGCAGAGAACGAAAGGGAGGCGAAGGAAAGGTTTAGGAAGTGGAGAGATGGTATGGGGCACAGGGGCTTGAGGGTGAATGCAGATAGAACAAAAGTGATGATGTCTGAGGTTGGTGGCGGTGCTGTCAAAGACGAGGGAGAGTGGCCATGTGCGGTTTGCTGCAGGGGCATGGGAGGTGGTTCCGTCTTGTGCGGTGTTTGTGATGGGTGGGTGCATGAGAGATTTAGTGGTATCAGAGGTGGACTGTGAGATAGTGCTGATTTTGCGTGTTGGAGAGAGCAGGTGGAGATTGTCAGATGTGAAAGGATTGAACTTGCTGGTGAATCTCTTGAGTGTGTGGAAGATTTTTGTTATTTGGGAGACATGTTGTGTGCTGGAGGTGGGGCTGGAGCTAGCTCTGTGGCTAGGGTGAGAAGTAGTTGGAAGAAGTGCCCCTCCTGACATTGAGAGGACTCTCCCTACGTGCTAAGGGGTCTTTGTATGCAGCATGTGTTAGGAGTGTAATGCTGTATGGTAGTGAGACCTGGGCAGTGAAGGAGGGGGATATTCAATTAAACCATGCCACCTCTTAACCACCATACTAAAACTGGCCATGGTGCAGGAAATATTTAGTGAAGTCTGGAGTTAAACTGAGTGCCAAAACCAGCTTATTTACATCCTTACTGATCCTGGGTGTGGAGAGTGAGTTGGGGGGAGGGCAATCAAATGGTGGGTTACAGAGGGACTTGGAGGCATTTTGTCTGCAGCCACCCTTTGCTGGATTACAGGTTATAGATAGACAGGTAGATAGAATGATGTTGGACACTGCTGGCAAGGGCTAACTGAAGACTAACCTTAAAAAATGAGCACAGGGGAGAAGTGGCAGTGTTCATCATATCTCCCTGAGTGGCATGACTTCCAAGATAGTCACACCAGCAGCCAGTTTGTATGTCCCACTGCCACAAACAGCACCAGCCTGGCCTAGCCAACATTCTGGGGCATGGACTGGACTGGCAGCTGCTTCAAGGCCCTGTTGCTGGTGCCACTGTGGATGGGAAACACAATATCATCAACAGCCAGCCCTTGTAAACTTAGTGGCTTGGTTATTGCTGGCCCTACATTTGAAGGACAGACAGTAGAAAATACAGACAAGAAGACAGTAGGAGATACAGACTGAGGAAGACAGTTAGAAATAAACAGGGGAAGACAACAGGAAATAAAGACAGAGGATGACAGTTAGAAATAAAGACAGGAGAAGACAGTAGAAAATATAGACAGAGGTAGACAGTAGGAAGTACAGACAGAGGAAGACAGTAGGAAATATATACAGAGGAAGACAGTAGGAAAAACAGAGGAAGACAACAGGAAATACAGACACAGGAAGACAGTAGGAAATACAGACACAGGAAGACAGTAGGAAATACAGACACAGGAAGACAGTAGGAAATACAGAAAGAGGAATAGAGTAGGATATATAGAGGAAGACAGTAGGAAATGAAGACAGTGGAGGACAGTAGGAAATACAGGCAGAGGAAGACAGTAGGAAATATTGACATAGGAAGACAGTAGGAAATACATTTGGAGTGGTGGACTCAAGGCCTGCCAACTGCCACTGAACTGGTCAAGTGGATTTGTCTGCAACCATCGAATAACCAAACCTACACCATACCACTGTCTACCTCATCTGTCTTCTGTGTCACCCTAAGTGTCTTATCTCTGGCCTGCCCTTATAACTTTACCAGCCCATAACAAATTCTACAACTCTATATGATGATCCTTCCACACTACTAAATGATACATGATGTCCGGAACCTGTCATATGAAGACAGACTGAAAAGACTAAGTCTGCATTCGCTAGAGAGGCGTAGAGTAAGGGGAAACTTAATTGAGGTGTTTAAGTGGATGAATGGTATAAATAAGGGAGATATTAGCAAGGTACTTAAAGTGAGCATACAGGATAGAACTAGAAATAATGGTTTCAAACTAGAAAAATTCCGTTTCAGAAAGGAAATCGGTAGAAATTGGTTTGGTAATAGAGTAGTAGACGAATGGAATAAGCTACCTAGTAAAGTAGTTGCTGCCTCTTCCATTGAGAGCTTCAAGCATAGGCTAGATAAGCATATGACAAATAAGGGGTGGATATAGAAAAAAGAAAATCTTATAACCAATACTAATTCAAAAAATTTTTCTTTTCAGGTTACACTGTGATAGTCTCTATTCTCCTTTTACACTTTCCTGTAAAATGTCCACGCCAGTTTTCTATACGGCGTGGTGTTCTTTCTGACTTTTTCCTGCCGGCTTCAGCTGGAGGGTTTGGAGGGCAGGGGAGAGCCTTCTTCTTTGCTATACTTATCTCATTCTAGTAGTTCAGTTACTCTTCTAGGAGCTGCCTAGCATGGGCTAACCGGCCTACTGCAGTTATCCTCTCTTCTTATGTTCCTATGTTCTTATGTACATACTAGCTCTGCCATACAATTTTATTCTGCTTTGGGAACACTTTTAAAACCTTCTGATACATGAAAACTCCCTATATTACATTCTTACTGATGCCACTTTTTTTTTAATGTAAGGAAGAAGGAACCAAAAGCCTGGAAGATTGTTTCCTCCACGAAAAAATATGATAGAGAGCCAAATTCAAGATACATTCATTGCAAGACAACTAAGCACAATGTGTTCGAGAGACTGGAGGCCATAGGCTGTAGGAAATACAGATGGAGGAAGACAGTTCCAGAGTTCACCTTTTGCATACATGAAGGACCAGGTGTAATGATTAACTCTTGCATTTTACAGAGTTTAAAAGAGACCTGTAACTTCAACAATTTAAATTCTTTTGATATGATGGTCTATATGATGGTCCTTTCTATGGTATTCCCTCTAATATCAGAAAATGTTCAACTTGAGGAGACTTTTTGTGTTGCTAGAGTTATGAGAAAAATAATTGCTTTGGGGTCTTGCAGCTGCTGATGTTTTGAGAGGGGAAAACTCAATGTATGTGCTTACAGACTGCACTTGTACATCATCATATACTCCTCATCAGCTCCTTATCATTATCATCCTCATCCTCATCATCATCATCATTCATAATCCTGACCTCTCTTTCTGACCTAAGGCAAGATGAGGTGAGGGACTGTTCAGAAAGCAAGGAAATAGAAAGCAGAGTATGGAAAAACACTGTTGTAGATGAACAGCATGCACAAAATGAACACATAACTGACATACCACAGAATGAAGCTAGGTAGCTGACAAGGACACACAGCTCCAGTTCTTGGTACATCTCCACCAACACCTTGTCAAACCTGCAAGAATGGGATATGGCAGTGGCCACTTAAAAATGACCTATTAAATTCATCATCAGCTAGTCCTTCCCTACAGTTTCCAGCAATTGCAAAAAGTAATGAGCTAGTTAGGGTACCTTGTTTATAGCCATCCCTTATGGGATTTAGGCATCAGAGAATAGACAGACAGGTTGATAGATGGGATACCTGCTATAGCTTCCAATCCACAGAACATATCAGCACTACCATGGCCAGCCTTGGTATGGGCATGCATTTAAGAGGAAGCATGGCATAATGACTAACTGAATCTGATGTTATTTCACCAATGACACATCTTAAGACTGCGCTAATGCAACTGGTAAAATGGTAACAGGGAAAACTGTGGGTGTGTATGGTGTGGCAGATGAAATGCTGAAAGCATCTGGTGATGTAGCAGTGATACTGTGAATGTTTATGAGGGGAAGGGTGATGCTCTTAATCGAGGTTGCTGTAGGAGAAAATTCTGGCCTGCATGAGCAAGGAGACTTAACATTAATAAGAGACAATTTGGTTTTATCCCTAGCAGAGGAACTGTTCATGCAATATTTAAAGTATTGTTAGGCAACTCAGGAAAGCTTTTAGGGTAAGAAAACATATTTACTTTGTTTTTGTTGACAGTTCTACTTTCATTACTCTATTTTCTTGCATCTGGATCCTTCCCACCCCATTTTCTGTAAGAATTAATGTTAGGATAATGCTTAGGTTAGATTCATATATGTCAGATGAGGTTATGAGAGTACATAATATTAAAACATACATGATCTGGGTTACAATAGATTAAGAAGCTCTGGGTTAAATTAGGGTAGGATGGACCAGATTAGATTCAACAGGTTAGCATAGAGTGGGATAGGGCTATAAAGGTGAGATTAGGTTAGCTAATGTTTGGACTGGATGGGATATGTTAGGTAAGTCTAGGTTATCTATTTCTAATGCTAACCTGCCAAGTCTTGTACAGGCAATGCCACTGGGGTGTCTGTGAGGAGGGTGGGGGTGGGGGTGAGATGAGGGTTAAGCACCAGGCCACACTCCCTCTCCAGGCTCACCAGGCGACAGTGGACGTACTGCAGCTTCACTCCCATGTCTCTGTGTCTCTGCAAGTCCAATGGTAATATCAAACTTATGACACACAATTGTCTGGTGGTAACAATAAAATAAGGCTTGAGTCATACTTCAGACATTAATGAAGATTTTTTTTCTTCTTCCACTGTATAGCTGTAGTAAAACAGAATCATTCACTACAAAAGCAACAAAGTCAATTAACCCAACATAACTTCACTCTAAATTTTCTTGTGAAGTGTACAGTCATGGTTAAAGCCTAATGTATATATGAGTACAGCAGACTCCACCACCACCATTCCCTGACTATGAACATATTCCTTACCATCTCACCTACTGAATTCATCTAAATTTCACGATGTACTAGGCCTCAGGTCCTCAGTCCCTGGCAGTTCCCACTAATCCTCTTGATGATATCTGCAGCCACAATGAAGCTGAGTAGTGACGGGGTAGGGCAGAAATTATCCAGATGCTTTCACGCCATAACTTCACTGGACATGTTAACTTTAATAGCATGGGAAACAACCGAAGCACTGGCACAACTGATATAACTTTTTGACACCACTGTTCCCCAGTATTAAATGGAGACCAACAGTCTGAGTTACTTTGTTAAGCCAGTATTAACCTGCAGACACATACACTCCTTGAGAGCTGTGTGTACTAACCTATCTATCTATCTATCTATTGCCAGACACCATAATCCCTTAAGGGGTGGCCATTTGACTTTGAGTTATTTGTTTTAAGGGGAGGGGCACTAACCCTCCACCAACCCACTTGTTCACACGTAGGGAGCACGTATGGTTTGGTTATATGGTTACCACCCAGCGTTGTAAATGGTTTCTTGGCTTACAGGAAACCATTTGGCTTGTCACTCAATGTAAAGCCACCTGTAAAGGAAAGAAAAGCAGTAAGAAGTGAAAGGAAAGATGTGAGAAATAGGAAGAGAGGAGGGGAGGCACAGAAAAAGAATGATAAAGGCTAAGAAAGAAGTAGGCAGCACTACATCAAATAACGTGCTGTGTATTAACTTGTGTACCATATTAACCTGCTGAGCTTTACCAGAAGACATAATCCCACTGCCGCTGCTGTTTGGGTCCCTCATGATGATGAAGGATATTCTCTCTCTCTCTATTAATCTTCTAATTTTTCTACCTTTCCTCCTCCTGTCTCTATTTTTCTCCCTGTTTTGTCTTTCCCTGCTTCCCTTCACTTTTTTCTCCATTTTTCTCCTCCTTCCTCCTATTTGTTTTTTCTTTTCTCTCTCTGTTTATACTCTATTTTCCTGACATCTTTTTCACTGTTACCTTTATTTTGCTTTGGTTTTTGTTATACTTTAAAAAAACATACTTTTTACCTTCCCTAAATCAATTCTTCCTCACTGATCATGCATGTTTGCTGATATTTTTGTATTACCTTTTTGTACTCGATATTTTTGTATTACCTTTTTGTATTCCTTCTTTTTTTGTTTTACGATGATGTAGGAGAGAGCCACCTTCTCAGCCATGTCATCACCACTTGTCCTCACACTGGCCCTTGTATCTGCAGGAACAGAAGCACTTTAGTTCATCTGATTACTCATTTCATCACCATTAACTCCTTCACCTTCATCATTCTTTCTCTGTGTCTGTCCTCCTCTCTTCCTGTTTCTTACCACCATTCACTCACTTGATGTAGTGCTGCCTTCTTCTTCCTTTACCTTTGTCATCCTTTCTCTGTGTCTGTCCTCCTCTCTTCCTATTTCTTACCAACATCCACTCACTTGATGTAATGCTGCCTACTTCTTCACCCTTATCATTCTTTTTCTGTGACTGTCCTTCTCTCTTCCTATTTCTCCCATCATTCTTGTCACTTTTTATTACTCTTCTTTCCTTTTCAGGTGGCTTCACACTGAGTAACAAGCCTAATGGTAACCTGTAAGCCAGGAAACCATTTACAACGCTGGGTAGTAACCATATAACTAACCTATATGTTTTCCCCACGTGTCAACAAGTGGGTTGGTGGAGGGTTAGTGCCCCTCCCCGTAAAACAATGAGCTCAAAGACAAAAAGCCACCCCTTACTGGATTGTGGCATCTGGCTATAGATAGATAGATAGATAGACAGACAGACAAACGCTGATATTTTCTTTTAGTTCACTCATGCAACTATGGCATGGTTTTAGTCACCTTAAAAAATCTTTAGAAGTGAAACAGTTAACAAAGGATATGTTCAATCCCTCCAGCCTGCAAAATCACCTAAACTGAATCAAACCATCAAACAGAAACAGGAGTACAAAAAGATGGAGGTCAACATATTCTATCTATCTATTTATTGCCAGATGCCATAATCCCGTAAGAAGGTGGCCATTTGACTTTGAGTTGTTTGTTTCTTGGGGAGGGGCACTAACCCTCAACAACCCACTTGTTGACAAGTAGGGAGCACGTATGGTTTGGTTATATGGTTTCCACCCAGCGTTGTAAATGGTTTCTTGGCTTACAGGAAACCATTTGGCTTGTCACTCAATGTAAAGTCATCTGTAAAGGAAAGAAAAGCAATAAGAAGTGACAGGAAAGATGGGAGAAATAGGAAGAGAGGAGGGCAGGCACAGAAAAAGAATGATAAAGGCTATGGAAGAAGTAGTCAGCACTACATCAAGTGAGTGGATGATGGTCGCCCCTACCACTTCAACATATTAAATGGGCTAATAATATTTCACCAAGTCAATATTATACTGCATCGGGAAAAGTGGAAACCAGTAAAAGCTAAATGGCTGCAGCAGCGAACTAAAATGGAATGAAATTGATTATGAGAGTGGTATGGGATGAGGGATAGAATACTAGACATCCACAGCCATGAGAGAGTTAAATATAGATACCTGGTACCGTACAGATAATGTGACGAGCTGCTAAACAAACTGACATGACAGACCTGGTGCTCACTCACTGACTGCACCCGGTTCAGCATTATCACCTCCCGTACCTCAACCAGGAGGTCTGCCTTGGCCTGCTGGTTGGCCCAAACATAACACTGTACAGCTTCCTGATGGCATCTTCCTCCAGGTCACTCTCAGGTTTTGTGCATCATTTCTGAAATATAACATGGTGGGGATATTTATACATCTCACTTATGAACACATCAGTAAAAAAAACAAAAAGTTGGAAACATACCAGATGCACTGTCTTGTTTTAAGGGAAATTGTATGAATGTATAATACTATAGAGAAATGCTACTACTTTACATCAGTAACAGTTTTGTCTAATGGTGGGTGGAGTAAACTAGGATGAAATTTAGTATATAATGAAGGCATCTTGAATTGGTCTATTACTGGTATCTTGTTTTCATTTTTCTTGGAGGGAACAATTTTGCCCACTTCAAGCCTTTGGTTCCTACTTCCATGCATTAAAAGAAATAAAAGATATAATATACATGAAGAAAAATGCACTATGAACTAGCTGCCTTAAATGTGGAAGCACATACAAAATTGTAAATCATCTCTAAAAAATCCTATCACCATACTACACTGAGAAATACACTGAGGTAGTCTGGACATATGGAGAGAATGGAGACTGAATGACTAAGAGAGTGTATGCAGATGAGGTGGAGGGAGGGAGAGACCAAGCATGAGGTGGAGGGATGAAGTTGAGAGGTGTATAAGGGAGGGGGGAGTGAGCAAGGGGGGAGGGCAGTCAAATGGTGGGTGACAGAGCAACTTGGAGGCCTTTCGTATGCAACCATCCTTTCCGGGATTAGGGCATTGGGCTATTGATAGATAGACAGATAGACATACAGAACTGTAAATCATCTATACAAAAAATCCTATCACCATACTGAAAGGGATTAACCCTTGCTAAACTACAAACTTCATATAAGGTACAATGAAGGTGTGCACGGGCCCAGCTGCAAGTCTGGTATGAGGTACAGTTTACACTGGCTATAAAACAATGATTCAGAGGAGGTAACCTATCTTACAAGCAATCAGTGTGGCAGGGGTTCATGCTCTCCTTCTCACTCTACGTTCCAGCACTCTGTCTACATGTAGCCTATACATCACCTCAGAGCCACTCTCCTTATCCAACCCACATCACCAATTCATTCTCCATCATTTTTTCTATTATTCTAGCTAATGACCTAACAACTCTGGAACTGTCTCCCTCTGTCTGTACTTCCTACTGCCTATGACCTCCAGTCTTTCAAACACATTGTGTCCAGACATCTCAAAATGAATGGATCTTGAATTTGGCTCTCTGTTAACTTGTTTTTGTTTTTTCTTCTTGGAGGGGACAATCTTACACTCTTCCAGGCTTCCGGCCCTTGGTTCTTTCTTGCTTGCATTAAAAAAAATATATATATACCGTTTGGAAAGGCCCTCTGGTACTTAACATGTTAATGAAGTCAATTTATAACCCCACCAGTCCAAAAGTCTCTCCTGAGCTGAATAAAACTGCATGAAAGAAGCAAGACAAAAATGTACTGAAGGAGTATAGTTGTACCTGAGTCTTTCCCATATTGGAGGAGACCAAACTGTGTGGCCCAGTCACCCAGGTGGTTGATGCAGGTGACATGGTGGCCCAGGGCTGAATGGAGGCAGGCCAGGATGTGCCGTTGATGGTGGAGCACAGGTGGCCAACGTGGAAAGGCTTGGCAATGCTGGGTGAGCTGTGGGATGAGTGGTGGAAAAAATAATGGTCATGTTCAAGACTGGAAAACTGTTACTGATCAATGGCACAACCAGCTCCAAATTATCCCTTATGAGGTGCAAGAGCCCTGGGTTAGGGTACCATACTGAAAAATTTAGGGAAAACAACAAGCCTACTCTTCTTGTGGCATTACATGATCAGAAAAACACCAACCATTTTTTTTTTAGAACTAAACCTATGTGTAGCCCCATGAGCAGCACAGGAGGCCGGGGCTAGGCAAGTCGGTCATGACATTTAAGATGAGAATGACCAGCCTCACTCATCCCTCAGTGGCATTACATGAGCAATAAACCCCAATCACCCCTTGGATATAAACCTACTCAGGCTCAGTCCAAACAATTCAAAACTGAAATTTACACCAATAAAGGAAAAAAAAAAGTATGCCTGGGGTTTTAAGACTGTAGGTAACATTAGGACACGAGTGCCAATTCTGAGGAAAAATGAGTTGTGAGGGGCTGTGAGAAAAATTTTGTGAGTACTGTAAGGAGTCACTGAAAATACAGTATTTTACATATTGGTATTAATCCTGAGCACAGTTGCTTCAAAGAGAACTTTGAATGGGAAATTCATCTATTTATAGCCTGATGCCTTAATAACGTAAGGGGTGACCACAAACAAACTGTCTCCATACCACCCTGTCCCTTGCCATCTCACTGCCCTCCCTTCAACACACACCTCCCTCTGCCATATATCTCTCCACTCCATCCCTCCATCTCATCCTTGGTCTCTTTATACAATGATAAAATGCCACATGAGCTTGTGATAAGTGTAATTCTACTTGACAAAAGGGATCCATATGTTTACTGAATTAGACCAACCCTCACCGCAGTTCTAGGTCATCGTGACAATGTATTTTTGGGGGGAGGGGGGAGTTATCATCATTCCAACTTCATTTCCCACATAAAACAAGGGCTGAGGCAAAGAAGAAAAACAAGAGAGCAAGAATTTACAACGTAGGTGGTGGTGACCATCATCCACTCACTTGATGTAGTGCTGCCTACTTCTTCCTTCACCTTCATTAATTTTTTTCTGTGTCTGTCCTCCTCTCTTTCTATTTTTCCCATTTTGTCACTTTTTATTTTTAATCTTTCCTTTTCAGGCGGATTTATATTAAAAAACAAGCCTAATGGTTTCCTGGCTTTTATAATGCTGGGTGGTAACTATATAACCAATTCATACATGTTCCCTACATGCCAACAAGTGGGTTGGTGGAGGGTTAGTGCCCCTCCCTGTAAAACCTACTAGCCCCTCCCTGTAAAACCACTAACCCAAAGACAAACAGCCAACCTGTACGGGATTATGGCATCTGACTATAGACAGACAGATAAAAAATAAAAATGCCCACTCACCCACACCCACCTGTACTCCACAAGGACCCTCTGGTGTGGCAGGAGGTTGATGAGTGCAATGCATTACCAGAACGACTCAGGAGTGTTGTTGGTGATCCAGAGGACTTCTGATGCTAGCTGGCTGTAGTCCTCTGCAAAATAACAAAGTCATTGGAGGAGGGAAGTGCATAAATCATCATTATCATCTTCATCTGCATCATCATCACCATCATCATCATCATCATCATCCAGATCTACTTTCCAACCCTAGGATGGTGTGAGGTAAAGTGCAGAGCCAGAAATAGCTATATAGAATGTGAAAATAAAGCCTATCCAGTTGAATGTGCCACACACTCACTTCCTCACCATTCCAGCCCCTGGAATCCTGACTCCACCTCATAAACATCCACACTTAAATGCTTCATATTCTGGCATTAATATCCTGTACATCTCAGTAGTCAAGATGGAGAGATGGTTATTTTATGCTGTGATACATAGACAGACAGACAGACTGACAAATGAGGAAGTAAAGGAGCATTGTGGTGTTGATGTGGTTGAAAGTGTTGAGAAATACTCTGAGATGGTTTGGCTATGAGGAGAGGATGGACAATGAGAGACTGACTAGAAGAGTTTGTAAATGAGGTGGAGGGGAAGTGGGAGACCAAGAATGAGAAAAGGGATGGAGTGGAGAGGATGGAGAATGAGAGAGTGACTAGAAGAATGCATGTGAGTAAGGTGGAGGGGGAGGCCAAGGATAAGATGGAGGGATGGAATGGAGAGAGATAAGAGAGAGAAGGGGTGTGAGTTGGAGGGAGGGCAGGGGACAGGGCAACATGGAGGCAATAGGGTATTTTCGATTGACGTCACAAGCATTTGTGACGTCATCATCCTGGTGCATTGTGGGTTAGCGTGCAGAAGTGTGAGACCACCAGGCTTCGGTGTATTTGTTTTCGTTTGGTACGGGGGTGAATATTTTCAGATTCTGGAGACTTATACTTGGTGTGTGCACTTGTCTCATAACGAATAACAATGCCACACTTTTGCTGCATTGTCGGCTGTGGAAACAAGTCCAATAAACACCCCAGTCTCTCCTTTTATGGTATACCAAAGATCCCAAGTCGGGGAGAAGCACGAAAGAAATTAACAGCAGAAAGGAGAAAATTATGGTTAGGAAGGATAGCTTGTGCCAAGACCTCAAACCCTGACATCTGGAAGGTCTGCAGGAAGCACTTTATAACAGGTAATTAAATCTTTATACATAGTATGATCCATCAGTTAAGAAAGTAACACGGATGTCAAAGTTTTCCTTGTCTGCTTTGCCACAGGCCCTGATAATACAGTCCAGTATTATTATCTCTGTGCAAGATAGTGTCATTTATGTAAGGTTATTATTTCATGAACTTGGACAAGATATTACTGCAAGTAAAATTATGTAATTCTGTTCACTGTAGCACCAACGTATACCTTCATGTAAAAAGAAAAAATACAAATGCTTTACCCAGAGCGTAAATGGTAGGGCATGTTTATTTATAATGATTTTTGTATCGGTTCAGGTGCTCCTGCTGACTTATATGACTTGGACAACCCAGACTGGGCACTAAATCTGAACCTGGGACATTCAAAATTTGTGTCTAATGCAACAAAGTCTATGAAGTCAATGGAGAGATATGAGCGTTTATCAAAGCGACGTGCACAAACAACTAGATTTGCTGCAGCTGATGGTTTATTAGAGTTGACGATACAACCAGGTGAGATATAAAGTGATACTTAACTGTCTATCTATCTATTGCCAGACACTTTAATCCCATACGGGGTGGCCACAAACAAATCGCCTCCACGTCGCCCTGTCCCCTGCCATTTCACTGCCCTGCTCTCAACTCACACCCCCCTCTCTCATATATCTCTCCACTCCATCCCATCCTTGGCCTCCCCCTCCCCCTCTCGCCCTCCACCTCCCTCACATACACTCTCATTAGTTTCTCACTCTCCATCCTCTCCACATGGCCAAACCACCTCAATGTGTTCCTCCAAACGCTTCCTATCACATCCACATCCACACCACAACCCTCCTTCACTTCCTCATTTGTCTGCCTGTGTGTCCCTGTGACTCAACATGCTCCTCTTAAATAACTCATTTCCACTGCTCTCACTCTTGACCTGTGTCCCTCCAACAATGTCCAGGCTTCACTTCCATGCGTTAGAGTTGGTATCACAATACTGTCATGTAGTAACTTTTTCACTTCCATGCTCAGTTCCCTGTTTCTTATCACTGCTTTCAAGGACCCAGCAACTTTTCTTCCTTGTTGAACTCTTTCAAGCACTTCACCCTCCAAATTTCCATCCTTACTCATCACACTCCCCAAGTACTTAAACGTACTCACATTTTTCATTTCCTCACCATCCAACCTCTGCGTACATTCACTGACTTCACTTCTCGCAAAGACCATCACTTTACTCTTCCCTACATTCAACGTTAGTTTCCGTTTCTTACACACTCTCCCAAACTCATCCACCAAGCATTGCAGCTCCCATTCGTCTTCACTTAACAACACAGTATCATCTGCAAACAACAGTACAGGGAGTTTCCAAACACTACCCTCTCTCACTAGGGCCACTCCAACATCCACTGCCCTACCTTGTATTTCTTTTATTACCCCATCCATGTACAGAGTAAACATCAATGGAGACATGACACATCCCTGTTTCAACCCAACCTTCAAACAGAAAAATTCACTCAGTTCACTATCAACATGCACTGCAGCCTTGGCACCATCATACATACTCTTCACAGCATTCAACAACTTTCCATCTACTCCATATATTTTTCATACTTTCCACAATCCTTGTCTATCCACCCTGTCATATGCTTTCTCGAAATCCATGAAAGCTGCATACTAATTCTTTCCCTTCTCTAGAAACTTTTCCACCTAAGATCTAAGAATGAATATCTGATCTACACAACTTCTTCCCTTCTTAAAGCCTCCCTGTTCCCCAACTAATTCCTCTGTTATTTCCCTGTCAGTAAGTATCGTACCATATACTTTTCCTATTACACTAAGAAGACAAATGCCCCTGTGATTACCACACACTTCTTTTTCTCCTCTCTCTTTGTACAAGGGAATAATTATACCTGACTTCCAATCCTCTGGGACTCTACCATCCTCCCAGGCCAATCTTACCATCTTACGTAACCATTCGACTACTGTCTCTCCCCTATGCTTCGGCATTTCACCAGACACTCCATCAATTCCTTGGGCTTTCCCCAATTTGACTGTCTTCGTTGCTTAACTGTGTTTTCGTATTGTCTACAGGTTACATCATATACTGAAATGCTTTGAGGGAAAAGGTGTTGTATACATGATATAAGTATGATTTTTATACAACACTGTAGGTATGGGTGCTGCTCTCCAGTCTGATGCTCCTGCCGTTGATTGGGTGTGCCTGTTCCTGGTCATCTTGATGTGGGTGCTTCTTCTCCATCCCATCTAGGAGTTAACGATGCTTCTGCGTCAGGCAATACTGTGGATGATTATACACCTGGCCATGATACTGGTGCTCCTGCTCCAGGCTGTACTTGTGTTTTGGATATTTCTGCTCTTGGCCAAGAACTCCAGCAACAGTCAGCTAACAGTATAGCTGAAAGTGGATCACAAATTGAAGTTACATCTAACCATGAAGAATTATTACAGGATCAGCTTAACAGGTTAATTATGGACAAAGTGAAATTACAGGAAAAGCTGAGCAGAAAGGAAATGACGGAAGACTTTTTTCAAGGACATGATGAGAGAGTTAAATTTTATACTGGGTTGAATAGTTACTCTGATTTACAGAAATTGTTTCCTTTTATAAAACATTACATTACTGTAACTGGTAAGAGTGCCTTAACACCTTTTCAGCAGATGATGCTCACACTCATGAGACTGCGTCATAATTTTCCACTCCAAGACTTGGCCATCAGATTTGATATTTCCACTAGCACTTCCTCAAAAATATTCCTCAAGTTACTGGACATTCTGTATGTCAGGACAAAATGGAATGTCAGATGGCCAACCCGAGAGGAGTTGCAGCTAACAATGCCAATGTGTTTCAGGGAACATTATGGGGAGAAGGTAGCGGTTATTATGGACTGTTTTGAAGTGTTTTTGGATCGGCCAACAAACTTACTGGCACAGGCTAAAACTTGGCCATCTTATAAGCACCATAATATACTGTGAAATATTTAAATGGAATCTCTCCTCAAGGTTCTGTGTCATTTATATCCAAGGCATGGGGTGGTAGAACAAGTGACAAATACATTGCTGAAAACTGTGGTATCCTGGATCACATCTTGCCAGGTGATTTGGTAATGGCTGACAGAGGGTTTGATATAGCTGAGAGTGTAGGTCTTGTGCATGGATCACTTGTTATTCCAGCATACATGAAAGGAAGGAGGCAACTGAGTATGAGTGAAGTGGTAGCAACCAGGAATACTGCTAATGTACGGATACATGCTGAGAGGGTGATTGGTCATGTACGTCAAAAGTATAAAATCCTGGGAGGACCCATACCTGTACATTATGTTATGAACTCAGACAGCCAAAAAATGACAACATCTGATAAGATAGCTGTTGTATGTTGTGCTCTTTGCAATTTTTGTCCTTCACTCATAACCTTTGATTGACCAGCTGTCCACCCAGATGAGTAGAGACATTTGTCTTATATTTTAAAATTGTTCCATTCATAATTACTTAAACCCACCCATCCCTATACCTCTTCCACAGCCTAGTTCAGTGGTCTGTGGCTATGGAAGCCAACAAAAATATACTCTATACACAGGAGCTGTCTCCTCCTGTCTACTCCTTCTCCCTCTCATCCACTTCTTTTGTACTGTTAATCTGGTCATTACTATGTAATGGTCAGATAATCCACTCCCCCACCCTCTCCACATTCTTGCATCCATCACTTGTCTTCTCATTCGCCCATCCACACACACAATCAGTCACTGCCTTCCATTCTTCCAATACCTCACTCATTCTCCTCATCACTTGCCATGTATACCTGTGGATCATTTTGTGTCTAAAGAAGTTATTGGCAACGAACAACCCCCTCCCAGCACAAATGTCCACCAAAGAACTTCAGGTACTTTGATATTACCTGACAGAATATAGCTGTCTAGGGCTACTCAAGTAAAACAGCAGACATCCTTGGTCCTGCATGGGTTATGATGAAGTACTGTCTGGTAAGCACTGTCAGATAATATATGCATGTGTATTTAATAATTATTTGACAATAAATGTATCAAATGAAATAAAATCTTTTTGTACCAACATATTCTTTTTGGTATGCATTAATACATCAGGAACTGTAAAGATAGTAATATACAGTAGAAAACTTGCTAATAAAAATGTTTTTATTGGTAAGTATGTGAGCTGTGAATATCTATGTAAACATAACCTCTTCTCTCCATTTATGCTTTTCTTTCATGTACTGCTTTATATGATTTTTTTTCCTCTCCAAAATTTGTAGAGGCTGATCACAGTTACAGTGGAATCATAGGTTGAACAGCAATTTGTGAGTGTTGTGTGAGAATTTTTGATTTTACAAGTTAGAACAAGAAGCTATTGGTATATTTTCATGGGATTTTTTATTCTCATTATTCTTTGAGCATTTCATCTTTGAAAAGTAGCATCCTAAAAGCTCTAAAAGTACGATGTTATTGAAAAATTTTGAGGCTTTACTCACCATAACATTCTGGAATTCTGTGTTTGGCTTTATTCTTTGTATATATATTTCCTTTGAATTTCACAAAATAAAATCACAATAGGAAGTCATGGTCACAAAAAGATGTGACTGAACTTGACAGTAATAAGGGTGACTCTCGCTCAGATGACATCCAAGATTTGGGTCATTTTTTAGACATGGATGTTCCAAAAGATTTCCCTCTGCAAGATTATAGGGACATTTGATTTCAATGCATCCTTTGCCACAACAGGTGCAGTTAACAATACCATCTGGTGAAGCTCCAATGTGAGGATGACTAGGACTTATAAACAAACCACAAGTATTTACAGTAAGGTTATGGTGACTTGTGCTCTGATGATGTATGTAGTTTTGTCTGGGAATGTTCTCATGATCTAAACCCCGTTTGGTTGCTGGTACTCTTAACTTATTTTTGTTAGGATAACATATTTCTTGAATCAGAGATATAGAAGGTTTGTCTAATTGAGCTGAACATACCTTTTTCATATTTGAAGAGGTGATTCTTCCTGCCCTGTATTCAAACCACAACCTTGAGTTAGACTGTTGACGAGTGTCAGACTCCACCAGTGATACCTGTTCCTCAATTATTACAACCTTCACTTGCAGAACTGATTTAATAAGTTCCTCAGCGTCTTTGTCATTTTTAATCTTGGTTAGTGGTGCAGGCAGATCATTTGCTAGTCTTACTGCAGTTGGAATGAAAGATCTGTTAAAGGGCGATTTTACAGACAGCATAACACTTCGGGTACCACTATCACTAAATGATTTCATAAGATGGTATATTTTCTCCTCACTTGGCTCCATTTCACTGTAGCTCCTCTGTCTCTTACCACTGACCTCTTTTGACGTGCTGGCCAAAGAATCATCCAATATTCTTTTCTTTCGGGCTGAAGAGGTAAAGTCTGTGCTGGATACTTCTTCATACTTCAGTTTCCCCAGTGCCCGAGGAAGTAACCAATATGCCTTCTCTTGTGTCAGAGTTTTCTTGCCTCTGATGCGTACTGCAGCTTCAATACAGAAAAGAATGGCTGCTACATGAGAGGAAGTTCCACCTGAAATACATTCAAGAATTATGTCAGAAATGCTAGTGGTAGGTGGGGGCACTCACCATCCACTCACTCAATGCTATAGTCAAAAAAGTGGGAGTTAAAGGGAGAGAGCTTCTGGGGTTGGTGATAATTGAGTAAAAAAAAAAAAAAAACAGTATAGAGCAGGGTAATGTGTTAATAAGTAGTAGTGTGAGTGTGAAGGTGGGGAAGTAAGAAAAGGTGGTGTAAAGTTAATTTTTGGGAGTAGTGAGGGAGGACAAGTGCCATCAGACTGCTGTTTCAGGTTTGTCAAAAGACTAAAGTTGTAATGGAGTGAAGAGGAGGCATCTGTGAATTAATGTGGGTGGATGGGGGGGAGGTGGTGTGGTATAATGTGTAATCAATAAGGTGGGAGTTTGGGAGAAAAAACTTGTGGGGGAAGTGAGAATTGAAATGGAGTGTGGGGGTGGTATGTTAGAAATGCACTTTTGGCTGACTGTGAGCTGATGACATGGGTGCATGTAGAGGTAGGGAAATGTGCTAAAAGGTGATGAATGGGAATAAAAGGGAGAAATGAATGAGTGGATAAGGTAATTGGAAAAGTGAGGTGGCTGGCTTGGTGTTAGGTGTGGTGATTTTGGGTTCGGATTTTTCAAGATCTGGATTTATGGTGGGTGGAAGGTGCTGTAGGATTAATGAACAGGAGTGTAGTGCAGAAAAAAGTGTACCAGGAAAGGAAAAGAATGGTAGATGAAGAGAAGGTTATGTTGGGGTTACGATTGTGTGTGTGTTGTGGGAATGGTGAGCTTGAAAAAGCATTTTTTATTTTTTAGACCTGTGGCAGGGTGTTGGCTGCTTGTAGTGGTGGGAGAATAGGTAGAATGGGTAGTAATAAAGGTAAAAAAGATTAGAAAAGGTGGAAGAGTGCAGTAGGATGAGTATTTGGCTGAAATGGGGTAGAATGGGTACTGTCGATTCATGGGTTCGGGTTATTGGCAGGAAACTAAAGTTGTTGTGGTGGGGGACAGAAGCATTTGTAAATATTGTTGAATGAATGGAGGGGTGGGACAGGTGGTGGTGCACCCAAAAAGGTGATAGTTGAGGGGAAGGATGTGTAACTGTTGTGGAGAATTGGTTTTGTGTTCAGAAATGCCAACTACTGTAAGATAAGAATCATGAATATAAAAACAAATACTGAACTACTGTCTAATAACTATAGAAACCACATAACAATATTGTTTGTGTTTTGATATGAATAATATCCAAACAAAAATAATCTTCACCTTGACCAGCTTTGCAGTCACAATGTGCTGTTACTACCACACCATCATGTGTAGCAACAATCCATGAATGCATTGCTGTAGCACCAACAGATTGTGAATGTAGAACCTGAAATAATCATCGTGTATTAGAAAAGAAGTAATTATGTTGTGGGCATTAACCATTCTCACTATAAGGACACTCTCCTATCATATACTGAGTTTATAAAGGACAGGTAGGGCCCTCATGACTGAAGCACTATTCTACTGGTTGCATCATTTAAGTAAATCCAACATATCCTGGCTTCCAAGAATATGAACACCAGATGTTTATGTTACTGCTGGTTTCATCATTTAAGTTTCGTTTCGTTTTTGTTTCGTTTTTAAAGGCTCCAACATGCTTGCAAGTGTCGGCCTTGGTCACCTAATGGCGGCTCTCCAGGCTGCAGGATCCATTGCAGCCTCCCTGTTCAGTCCCTTAACCCTAAGGTCACACTTAATGACCTCGTCCCATGTCTTTCTCGGTCTACCCCTCACAACCCCACCCCCAATATTAACACTTCTCACCTCCCTCACCCAATTATCATCCCCCATCCTCTCCACATGTCCAAACCACCTCAATCTACCTCTCCTCATCACAACACCAATACACTCCAGTCCCATCCTACCTCTCAACTCTTCCACTGTAAACCCAGCCCCTCCAGGCCTTGGACGCAGGGACGCACTGCACATCCACCTAATCATTGTCATCTCTGTACATCTGAGCCGGCGAATGTCTTCCTCCTTCACTGCCCAGGTCTCACTGCCATACAGCATTACACTCCTAACACATGCTGCATACAAAGACCCCTTAGCACGTAGGGAGAGCCCTCTCAATGTCAGGAGAGGCAAGAGCTCCCTGAACTTCTTCCAACCACTTCTCACCCTAGCCACAGAGCTAGCTCCAGCCTCACCTCCAGCACACAACATGTCTCCCAAATAACAAAACTCTTCCACACACTCAAGAGATGCACCAGCAAGTTCAATCCTTTCACGTCTGACGATCTCCACCTGCTCACCCCGGCACGCCGTACACATAAAATAAGCATTATCTCGCAGTCTACCTCTGATACCACTACATCTCTTATGCACCCATTTATCACACACACCGCACAAGATGGAATTACTTCCCACGCCCTTGTGGCAAACTGCACATGGCCACTCTCCCTCATCTTTGACAGTACCGCCACCAACCCTAGATATCATCACTTTTGTTTTATCTGCATTTACCCTTAAACCCTTTTGCCCCATACCATCTCTCCACTTCCTAAACCTTTCCTCCGCCTCCCTTTCATTCTCTGCAATCAACACCAAATCATCAGCATACAACAACTCCCACGGGAGTCCGTTTCTAAAGTCACATGAAAGGGCTTCAAGTACCATGATAAACAACATGGGACTCAAGACTGACCCCTGATGCACACCAACATTCACAGAAAACTCATCACTCAAATCTCCATTCACTCTCACCTGGGTGTGAGCACCCACATACATGGCCATAACCACCCTAACCAGCCACTCCTCCAAGCCAAGCTTTCTCATTGCCCACTTCACCACCTCTCTAGGGACTTTGTCAAAGGCCTTTTCCAAATCAACAAAAACAAAATAAAGATCCCTTCTCCTACCAATATATTTTTCCTGAAGCTGTCGAACAATGAATATGGCATCAGTGGTACCCCTACCTGGCATAAACCCAAACTGCATCTCATCAATATTCACTCTTTCTCTAATCATACCTTCTAAAGCTCTCTCCATTACCTTCATTATCTGATCAAAAAGCTTTATACCTCTATAATTTCCTCATTCCAGGGCATCACCCTTCCCTTTATACACATTTACAATTACACTCTTCAGCCAATCATCTGGGACAACACACTCATAAATAATCCTATTTATCAGGTCAGTGACTAAACTCACCCCTATATCGCCTGAGGCCTTCAACATTTCGGCAGTCAACCCAGACACACCTGCTGCCTTCCCCACCCTCATCCTGCCTATTGCCTCACTCACAGTAGCAGTATCAATCAAAGGCCAAGGGCCAGACACTGGATCTGCTGGCTCCAAACCTTCCCTGTCCCAGTCAAACTCCTCATTCAACAACCGGTTATAATGCTCTCTCCATGCATCTTTAATATCCTCACTGTTCACCACTACTCTTCCTTCATCATTCTTCACACACTGCTCACCTATGATATCCCGATTATCCCTCTTCACCTGACCTGCCACCCTAAATATATTTTTCCTTTCCCCATGATTTAGGTTATCAAGTAATTGTCTCTGTGACTCAGACGCCCTGTATACCTCTCTCCTACCCCTACGCTTGGCAGCCAAATATTCCTCTTTGCTACCACCCTTCTTCCATTCCCGGAAAAGCCTTCTTTTCTCCTTAATTGCAGCTTCTACACCCTCATCCCACCACTAAGTTACTTTATGTCTTGGTGGTCCTCTTGTCCAGCCGCATGTTACATCAGTAACTCTCAAAAAATTGTTCTTGAGGGCTCTGTACTGTTCATTAACGCCTCTGTCTACAGCTCCCTGTTCAACCACCACTCTCCTCAACTCGCTATAGAAGGCATCCCTTACTACTTGGTTTTTCAGCTTCCATATTTTCCTCCTAGGTACATAAGTCCTCTTTTTCATCACTTATTCTTTAAGCACCATATCACAAATCAATATTTTGTGCTGCTGCACACACTCCTCACTTCCAATACCTTTAACATCCCTCACTAACCTCCTATCGGCCCTCCTAACCAGAAAATAATCTATCTGATTGCTATTTCCCCAGACTCATATGAATTGAACCCTGCCTAACCTCGAATGACCTAATCCAACTTAAATCAACTCAACCTAATCTAGCTTAACCTCACCTAACCCAGTCTAATTGTATTTAACCTCACAATCTCACGTAACCTCCCCATACTTAACATAACCTATTTTGAAGCAGCCTAACTGCATCTAACCCTACCTAATCCTACCCAGTCTCACTTAACCATACCATACCCGACCTAACCCAACCCAGTCAAGCCTAAAATGACCTAATCCAACCGAACCTAACCCAGCCTAACCCAACCAAATAAAACCCAACTCAAAACCTATCAAAACCGACGTATTCTAAAGCAATCTAACCTAATCCGTCTATATCTAGTCGAACTGAAGCCAACCCAACCAAAAATTACCTAATCAGACCAAACCCTGCCCAAAGTGACCTAACCTAACTTTCGATCTGCTATAAATTCGCCAAGAAAGTTTGCTGCCTGAAAGTCTACGGATGTCACACTCCAAGTTTCGCCTGGTCTGTGGACACGTATAACTGTGTGTGTGCGTGCGTGTGTGTGTGTGCGCGCGCGCGCGTTTATTTAGGGGTGTGTAACATGTGCACTGTAAGGAAATATTTTTACTCTCTCTCTCTCTTTTGTGTGTACGTGTGGCTGTGTGTATGGAGACATGGCTGTGTCTAAGCTGGATGTTCATGTGTGTAAGTGCAGGGATGGCGTATGTTCTTGAAGGCGTGACTGAGCAGAGCTGTGGCTGTGTGTCTGGAGGTGTATATTGAGAGTATACTGTAGAGCCGTGGTGGGGTATAACAGGACGGGCCGGATAATTTGTATGATTGTTAAATTAACTTATTTGCTCAATGATGAAAAGAACAAAGATTACATAAGGGTTAAGTGTCTTTATTAAGGGAGAAGTATTGAGTAGGGCAGATAACTGTGTTAAAGAGTGGTATTAATTCTGCATAAATATATTGAAGTAACTTGAGGTGAAGTGATACTAGAATAAAATGTTACAGTGATTAATGTTCTAGCAGTGACAAAGCTATAGTGATATGATGGTATGCTAGATTATTATCCTTAGTATTAGTCTAAGTGTAGGAGAATATTACTTTCAGTATTATCTTTGTGTGAGAGAATGGGAGTATGGATGGGGTATATGTGCAGGAGTAGGTGAGAATGAGAGGGCAAAGGAAGGAGTATGTATAGTTGTGAGTAAAAGATGGAAGAGGAGCATAAGACAGAATGGATCAGTTGGGTCAAGGATTGTGTGGGTAAAGCTGAAAGTTGGAATACAAATGTGGGCGATTGTGTGTGTGTATGCACCAACGCAAGATCGTGCTAGAAGAGTGAGAGAAGAGTTCTGGACAAATGTGGAAGTGTGCATGGAAAAGTTTGGAAGGAATGAGAGAGTGTTTTTGATTGGTGATATGAATGGTAAAGTTGGGAATGTGAAGGTGGATGGAAAAGTTGGTGAGTGGGGTGTGCCTGCTGAGATAGATGAGAATGAGAGTGCATTAGTGGACATTTGTGCTGGGAGGGGGTTGGTGATAGCCAATACCCTCTTCAGGCATAGAATGATCCACAGGTATACATGGCGAGTGATGAGAAGGGTGGGTGGTGAACTGAATGAAAGGAAGGCAATGATTGATTATGTGTGTGTGGATGAAAGGATGCGAAGATGTGTAAAGGATGCAAGAGTGTATAGAGGTTGGGGGAGTGGACTTTCTGACCACTAATTGGTGGTGGCCAGAATTAGAATGCAAGTAAGATGGAGGAATAGAAGAAGGGAAAGACGAGAGGGAGTAGTTGCAAGGAGGTGGAAAGGTTACAAGAGGATGAGAAAAAGACAGAGTATAAGAGAGAAGTGGAGGAACGATTGGGCAAATATGAATTGGAGCAGATGGGAGACGTGGAAGGTGTGTGTAAGATATTTACAGAAGAAATATGTGCAGCATGTGATGTGTGTGGAAGGAAGAGAAGACGGAGGGGGGTGCAAGGAACAGCGTGGTGGACTGAAGAGGTGAAACAGGCTGTGGCACAAAAGAAGAAAGCATACAATGAATGGATGAGAAATAGGGGCGTGGAAGAAGTTGAGAGGAGGAAGAGAGAGTTATATGTGGAAAGAGAGAGACAGGTGAAAAGATTAGTAAGAGAGAGTAAGAAGAGAGTGGATGAGGAATTTGGAAGGAATTTGAGTGTAAAGTGGAGGGACTGTAAGAAAATGTTCTGGAGAGAAGTGAAAAGAGTAAGACAGGGTGGAAGTGAAGTTAGCAGGGGAGTGAAAAATAAAAATGGTAGATTACTAGTAGAGAAGAGAGAAAAAGTGAGCAGATGGAGAGAACACTTTAAGGAATTGTTGAACGTAGAGGATGGAAGTAATGCGAGTATAAGTGACTGGGGAATGGCTGGGAGAAGGAGGGAGGTGAGAAGACAGGAAGAAATCAGTAGAAGTTGTGGAAGCAATGAAGAAAGTTAAATCAGGGAAAGCCCCAGGAATTGATGGAGTGTGTGGTGAAATGCTGAAGCATGGGGGAGAGATAGTAGTAGAATGGATGTGGAAGATGTGCAGTTTGGCCTGGGAGGAAGGTAGAGTCCCGGAGGATTGGAAGTCATATAATTATTCCCTTGTACAAAGGAAAAGGGGAAAAAGAAGTGTGTGGTAATCATAGGGGCATTTGTTTTCTTAGTATAATAGGAAAAGTGTACGGTAGGATACTTATAGACAGAGTTAGAGAAAGAACAGAGAAATTAGTTGGAGAAGAACAGGGAGGCTTTAGGAAGGGAAGAGGTTGTGTAGATCAGATATTCATTCTTAGATCTTTAGTGGAAAAGTTTCTAGAGAAGGGAAAGAAGTTGTATGCGGCTTTCATGGATTTGGAGAAAGCATATGACAGGGTGGATAGACAAAGATTGTGGAAAGTGTTAAGAATATATGGAGTAGATGGGAAGTTGTTGAATGCTGTGAAGAGTATGTACGATGGTGCGAAGGCTGCAGTGCGTGTGGATGGTGAACTAAGTGAATTTTTCTCTTTGAAAGTTGGTTTGAAACAGGGATGTGTCATGTCTCCATGGTTGTTCAATCTGTACATGGATGGGGTAATAAAAGAGGTACAACGTAGGATAGTGGATGTTGGAGTGGCCCTGGTGAGAGAGGATAGTGTTTGGAAACTCCCTGTACTGTTGTTTGCAGATGATACTGTGTTGTTGAGTGAAGACGAAGGGGAGCTGCAAGGCTTGGTGGATGAGTTTGAGAGAGTGTGTAAGAAACGGAATCTACAGGTGAATGTAGGGAAGAGTAAAGTGATGGTCTTTGAGAGAGGTGAAGTTAGTGAATGTACAGCGAGGTTGGATGGTGAGGAATTGGAAAATGTGAGTACGTTTAAGTACTTGGGTAGTGTGATGAGTAAGGATGGAGGTTTGGAGGGTGAAGTGCTTGAAAGGGTACAGCAGGGAAGAAAGGTTGCTGGTTCTTTGAAAGAAGTGTTAAGAAACAGGGAAGTGAGCATGGAAGTGAAAAAGTTACTACATGACAGTATTGTGATACCAACTCTAACATACGGAAGTGAAGCTTGGACGTTGTTGGAAGGACACAAGTCAAGAGTGAGAGCCGTGGAAATGAGTTATTTAAGAGGAGCCTGTGGAGTCACGTGGAGAGACAGGCTGACGAATGAGGATATAAAGGAGCGTTGTGGTGTTGATGTGGATGTGATAGGAAGCATTATGAGGAACACACTGAGGTGGTTTGGCCATGTGGAGAGGATGGAGGGTGAAAGACTGACGAAGAGAGTGTATGTGAGTGAGGTGGAGGGGGAAAGAGGGAGGGGGAGGCCGAGGATGAGATGGAGAGATGGGGTGGAGAGGTATATGAGAGAGGGGGGTGTGAGTTGGGAGCAGTGGAGTGAAATGGCGGGGGACAGGGCGACTTGGAGGCGATTTGTTTGTGGCCACCCCAAACGGGATTGAGGCGTCTGGCAATAGATAGATAGATAGATAGATGTCTCCTCTTTTCCTTCTTTTATATGGTGTTTGCAACACCTTAAACCTTCTTTAGTTATACTTTTCAAGTAGTGCCCAATTCTCTTGCTGTATGGGGCTACTCTTGGATCAGCATTATTAAATTCTTTAGGCAACTTACCTCACTCCAGTTACCTCCATATTCACTTACCTCAGGCCTTTGCCGGTTCCACCTTTATATTTTGTAGTTTCCCAACCTCCCGTCACCCATCAAAGAAATACCAGTACTATATTACAATAGACCAGCTGGCCCACGCTAGTCAGCTCCTACACAAGTGTGACTAAATAAAAGAAAGTCATAATCCCACTGGCTGGGGAAGCACCCATGCACCAGTTTATTTCTCGATCGTGGTAGGTGGTGGCGACTATCATCCACTCACTTGATGTCTTGCTGCCTACTTCCTCCATAGCCTTTATCATTCTTTTTCTGTCCCTGCCCTCCTCTCTTCCTATTTCTCCTATCTTTCCTGTCACTTCTTATTGCTTTTCTTTCCTTTACAGGTGGCTTTACATTGAGTGACAAGCCAAATGATTTCCTGTAAGCCAAGAAACCATTTACAACGCTGGGTGGTAACCATATAACCAAACCATACATGCTCCCTACATGTCAACAAGTGGGTTGGTGGAGGGTTAGTGCCCCTCCCTGGAAAACAAACTCAAAGTCAAATAGCCACCCCTTACGGGATTATGGCGTCTGGCAATAGATAGATATCAATGTTCCCTTGTTTATGATCACAAACAAACTGCCACCATTCATATAGCAGTAAGAGAAGAGTTGTGTAAGGTCAGCAAAACACATCACTAGGACTCAGGTGCTAAAATGCCTCCTGTGCTAAACACCACTGTCCACTACTAACGAAGGCTCTCTCATTTACCTGATCAATTATCCTGTATTCTTGTCTACAGGAGCATTTTGTTAAGTGCTCAGCAGCAGATCACCATCCTCCTTTCAGGGGATGCTGACCACCAGTCCCCTGAGTTCATATCTAGCTGAGTGAAGTGAAAACAATACATGAAGCTAAATGCTGAAGGATTTAATCACTCAATTCAAAATAATGATGCCATCCTTTTTCTGAAGGAATCCCCAAACTGAGGTGAGCCATGCTACTGTACACATGGCTTGTATTCTCATCAATTAAGCAAGCTCCCTAGCCCTTAGCTAGTTATTTTTGGATACAGCAGGGTAATAGGATTATGTGCATATTTTAGGAAGAGTATGGTGATAGTATTATTTATTTATTCATTCATTCATTCATCATCCAATCCTACACTGCACCATGAGTATTAGAATGATTGAAATAACGTACAAAAGAACAGATCCTCATCCTGCCCTAAGGTGGGAAAGGAGGTCCGGATGATGATGATGATGATGACAAAAGGCCAGGATGGGGTAATAAGCAAATTAAATTACTTGGGAAGAGGTGTTAGGGAGCTGCTTTGACTGACAAGAATACAGGCCATGATTTATAAAACTGGCTAAGCAATGAGTCAAGAGAAGAATATAACAGAGGATAACTGAAGAAGGTTGGCAGACAAAAGCACATACACACAGAATATGACACTGACAGAACACAGCACATAAAGAACATGAAAGTGTAGCTACAAAAACCTGGAAGAACAAAGAACGTAACTATGAACATACAAATTTAACTGCAAAAGACTGTGTAAGCTGGAAGCAGGGCAATGAAATGGCAGGGGGACAGGGGGACATGGAGGCGATTTGTTTGTGGCCAACCCTTACGGGATTAAGGTGTCTGGCAATAGATAGATAGACAGACAACAACAAACATGCATATGAAGGGAAAATTTAAGGTAGGTTGGTCAATGCTAGGCTGCTCCTGTAAGTAACTAATCTATAAACAGAGAGACATGATAAATATAGAGAGACATGATAATATTAATAACAACAATAATAATCATCATCATAATCATAATCATAATAATAATAATAATAATAATAATAATCCATCCATCCATCCATCCATCGTCCAATCCTACGTTGTCCCATGAGGAACGTAGGAGCCCGGGGCTAAGCAAGCTGGTCCTGACAATTAAGATGAGAGTGATTTAAGATGAGAGTGAGAATAATAATAATAATAATAATAATAATACAGGATATACATAAAGGTACATCATAAGAATCAAACAAATATTGGACTTCAAAGCTGTCATCACTGGCCACACTGGTTTTTTGTTTAATGAACCCTACGCACATCCGCCCACCCCAAGAATTAGTGAAGAGTGAGTTATGTATTATTCTAACTTTGAGACGGTCCCCACAAAGTGTGCAAACAAATGACAAGTGGCAGTATTTGGTCGTCGTCATCATCATCAGGACCTACTTTCCAACCCTAGGGCAGGGTGAGGAGTAGCAATGTCCAGACAGCCCAGATTTGCCCAGTCCAGTGGGCCATGCTTCCATTCACTCATCATTCAAGCCCCTGGAATCCTGGCTCTATCTGATATACCAAAAACATTCCCCACGTTCTGTAGCTTGACACAAACGTATCCGATAGAGCGGTATTTGGTAAATATTAAATTCCAGACAACTAAAGCAATGACAGGCTTCAATAAAGCATCACTTTCTCAGAAATATGATACTAATGTAGATAAGGAAGCCAACTCCACTGAACTCATTAGTGAATTGATTGTGTATAAGGGACTGCTGGACAGAAGACCAATTTATGCAAATGCAAAACACCTTGTCAAAAATATTCTTTCATGTGTATGATATTTTTTATTAATGAGCATTCCAGTGATGAGTGGTCTCTGCTCTTGGCAAATCTCATAAGTTTACCTAAACATGTAGAATAGCTATGATTGTTATGTTACAATTTTGGGCCCACGACTGAGTAGGCTCGCTAGCTGGGTAGCAGATGACACTCTGAAAGTCGCCCATTAGTGTAATGGCAAGAAAATGGGTAACCAAATTAAGCTTTTACTTGTGTAATAGTTATACAAATACAGTAAGACCTCACTATAACGGACTAATTGGGGCCAAAGCCATGCCGAAAAATGTGAAATTCTGACAGAAGCGACATCCAGCCTTCCCCCTGCTAACCAAGACTTTTTCCAATATATCAGACATTAGTTCAGATCACACCATTGGTTTATAAACTGTTTTGACAACCCACTGCAGTACTGTACTGTGTTATACCTTCACTACAGTAATCAAATGGTATAACATGTATAATAATACTGTACTGTACACTGATAAAGATGTCTTTTATTTTCCTTAGTGCGGTGAACATGGCTGAAGTGGTCAGGCAGTCCGGACTGCCTCTGGCTTTATCAGATTTTTTCTGATAAATAGGAATTTAGTCCAGTAGCTCCACGATTCCGATAAAAGCTAATTCTGGTCCCATGAAGTCCGTTATATAGAGGTTTTGCTGTACATCTATTGCCATTATATAGATATAAATAAAAAAAGAAGTCTCTATCTATCTATCTATAGCCCGACACCCTAATCCCGCAAAGGGTGGCCGCAGACAAAACGCCTCCAAGTCACTCTGTCACCCACCATTTGACTCCCCTCCCCCCAACTCACCACCCCCCTCCCTCATATACCTCTCAACTCCATCCCTCCACCTCATCCTCGGTCTACCCCTCCCTCTCCCTCCCTCCACCTCACCTACATACACCCTCTTAGTCAGTCTTTCATTCTCCATTCTCTCCACATGTCCAAACCACCTCAGTGTATTGGAAAATAATATCAATCAGTCACTGTAAAGGGTAATTCAACATACTTGCCATTCTATTAAACAGAACATTCTGTCTGACTTAAGGTTTTACAGTGGAAAATATTCATGAAATACATAAACCATCTCTCTTCAGCAGCTGCGTCTGGCCTTTAAGTAAACAGTATATTTAGGTGAAGTAAATATGGAGGCTAAGGGACTGATAAGAGATCAAGCTGGCTGGATGAATTTTGTGCGGAGAAGCACATGACCAGGGATTTGGAACCCCTTTTAAAGTGGCAGCGTCCGGACTGACTCTATCGGACAAGTACACGTGAAGCTACAGAACGTGGTGAAATTTTTTGGCCTATCAGATGAAGCTGGGATTCTGTAAACTTGAATGGTGAGTGAATGGAAGTGTGTCCCATTGAACTGGGCAGACTCTGGCTGTCTGGACGCTGCTACTCCTCACCCCACCCTAGGGTGGGATAGGAGGTCTGGATGATGATGATGATAATGATGATGATGAAATATGGAAGAATAAAGAAGGTAATAACTTATACCATTATTTAGCAAATGAAAGTATTAAAATAATAAATCAAAAAATATATAATAAAACAGGTATTGATGCTGATGAATTAAAATGTGATGAACAGAAATAAATGCTGCATCACAATGGGCATGACCTCAGTTGTAGATGTTATACAACTCATGAAACAAGTCTTCACATTTCAGAGTACTGAATGGTGGATAAATAAATGTGAAGGCCAATAACCCATGCACCTAACTGATTTTTATTCCTACTTGACCATTTTCTTACTTAATTTCACTATGCTACCCACATGCCTGTGATGGAGAATAGGGATGGGAAGACGATTATATGTAAGGTGAATTTCCCCACACACAAAACTTCCTTTGGATGATTTAGAGAATGTACAAAGCAGTTTGCCACATTTATGTAAATGAATATGCTGAAAATATACCAGTAATCATAACATCAATAGACAAAAACTATAGGAAAACTACAGGGTGCATCTGTTAACCTAGAACCATAAGACTGTGCAAACAAGACAATGAAAAACTACATCTTAAAACTCTTACCTTCTCCAGTCATATTTTCTGATGAGTCTCGTCGATGGCCATTAGGTCTGTTTGGTGGATAATTCTGCTATGTATTCTCAGGCGCTGTTACCTGTGAGGTGGAGAAAGTAAAGGCATAATGAGATTCATAACATATCATATCATATATAGAGGTTCCAGCATGCTTGCATAATTGGCCTTGATCACCTATTGGCAGCTCTCCATCCTGCTTGATCTCTGGCAGCCTTCCTATTCAGTCCCTTATCCCTGAGGTCACACTATGACCCTGTCCCAGGTCTTTTTCAGTCTGCCTCTCGCAACCCTACCCTTGAAGTTCACATTTCTTACTTTTTGCACCAAACTGTCATTCTCCATCCCCTCCACAAGCCCTTATCATCTCAGTCTACCCCTTCTCATCACAACACCAATACATCTCTAGTCCCATCCTTCCTCTAAATACTTTAGTTGTAAACCTAGCCCCCCTATGCCTTGCATTCAAGGATGCACTACACATCCATCTAACCATTGTCAGTTCTATATGTTTGAGCCAACAAATACAGCATCCTCTTCCTTTACTGCCCAGGTCTCACTACCATACAGCATTACAGTCCTAACACATGCTGCCTACAAAGATCCCTTAGCATGGAAGGAGAGCCCTCTCAATGTCAGGAGAGGCAACAGCTCCCTGAACTTCTTCCAACCACTCCTTACTTTGGCCAAAGAGATGCTCCAGCCTCACCTCCAGTACATAACATGTCTCCCAAATTAATAATAATAATAATAATAACAATAATAATAATAATAATAATAATACAGTAATATTCTGGTCTTTTGTTTCTCAAAAGCACCAGTCCTTCCATAGGGAATTCTCTAGCTCTGGAAACACGTATACATTATTTTTACAGTTACAAGAATTGTGACATCTCTCATATACAATACAAACTTCATCAGTAAAAAAAAAAAAAAGAAGAGGAAAAGAAAGGGGCAATAATTAAACCCTACAATCATCTGTCATAATACCTCTCTTCAGGACGTAGCATTTTTAAAAAAGAAAGGCTTTTAGCTGTCTCTTAAAGGATTCAGCAGAAGAGAGTTGTCTCATGGACAATGGCAATCTATTATATAATCTAGGGGCTCTATACACAAAAGAACAATCAGCGAAAGATGACTGGTGGATGGCTCCTGGCTCATCAAGATGCATGGAATCATCTTCACTGCATAACATCACACCTGGGCGTGCCAATGGGAGTTTTAACAATTCAGCAAGATACTTCAGTTCACCAAACTTAAGAACCCTGAATGTAATAAGATACAGTTTAAATATAATTTTAGCCTTTACTGGTAACCAATGCAACTCATTTAGGAACAGGGTAGTTGAGGTTCTCAGGAGGAGACCAAAGATAAGCCGTGCTTCCCTGTTCAACACAGACTGAACTCTTGTTAGTATATTATTTGGAAGACCAACCCACAGTGAATTACAATAATCAACACGAGACAAGACCACTGCATGGACCAATGTTAAGAGGCACCGTCTATTCAGGAATTTTCTCACAGAGTACAGATTTCTGATGTGCAAGTTACACCCTCTGACAACTTGATTAATATGTTCTTGGCGATTTAACTTTGAATTGAAATAAACACCCAGATTTCAAAAAGAGCTGACTGGATGAAGCTGTGGCACGCCAATGTTCAAAACCAGGGCACTGTCAGTGTCGTCACCCCTTCTGTTTCCTCTGATGATGATGATGATCTCAGTTTTCCCATCATTTGGCTTAAGTTTCCTCTTAGCCATCCAAATCTTAATATCAGACAATAGAGATTCAAGCTTAGTCTTAGTATCATTGATATCTTACATCTTAACAAAGAGGTGGGTGTCATCAGCATAAACATGATAGAAATGATGGGACAAAACTCTTCCACACACTCAGGAGACTCACCAGCAAGATCAATCCTTTCACACCTGACAATCTCTATATGCTCTCCACAACACACCACACACATGAACTCTGCATTATCTCACAGCATTGCAGGTGGCTGTCATGCCGCTTGTGGGACAAAGTTTAAGAGGTGACTTCTGTGCTCTATAGCACATAAAAAACAAGTTACTTCCTAATTTTCAGTTATAAGGACACTTGTTGCACTGTACTGTGGTATGGACATAGCCTACAAGAGCACAATCGCAAGCTCTACACTTAGCACTAAATATGCTACATGAGCATAATAGCAGTTAAGGTTATGATGTTCTCCTTATAATTTTTACATTTCCTCACTAATCATATCGCTTATTGTCATTTGTTACTACAGAGTCACCTACAAGGTGCTGAAGTAACGTACTGTAATTATGCCAGGTTGTCACATGAGGGAAAAAATGTAGCACTTGACTTCACCCAAGATAGTCACTCATTTGCTTATTTTTCTACCACTAATTACTTGTTATGCACTTACAAAGTAGTTTTCTGTCTCTGCAAGTACTCATCTTTGGTCATATAAAAGTACAGAATAACAGTCCAAAATAATGCTCGTAGCGAGCATCACTTTCACTTTCGCTATTGTGTAGTACACAGCAGTGTCACTCACCATTGTCTCCATGCTCATTATTACACAAATTATTTATTTTCTAACATATTGAAACTGGTTATGTACACATTACAGTATATCCTGAAGTGTTTGGAGGTGTGGTGCGTTCAGAAGCACTCCTACTGTCACTGTCACTTGTGTGTAGCACACTGCATTGTCACTCACCATTATCTCCTTATTCACTGTTACACTGATTTTATATTTTTATGTACACTAAACCATTATCTTGACCTGCACATTTTTTTTTTTTTTTTTATGCGAGGAAGAAGGAACCAAAGGCCATGAGCCCGCAGTAACAGTTCCCTCCAAGAGAAAAACAAAATACAACAGAGAGGCAAATTCAAGATCCGATCATTTTGAGATGCCTGGACACACTGCGTTTGAAAGACTGGAGATCATGGGCAGCAGCAGGAAATACAGACAGAGGGAGACAGTTCCAGAGCTGACCTGTTGCATAAATGAAAGACTGGGAGTAACGGTTAACTCTTGCATTACGGTTAACATACAATGTTTTCTGACTCGGAAGCATTCAGAGACATGGAAGCACTCTGCCATACAAAGACCTGCCATGCACTTGGCACACATCATCACACATGCAGCAGCTTTAGCCTTTTTTCTCCTCACTTCCACTTCCTCACCCATTGGAGTTGCTGTCAGAGGTGACACTGGATGGGAGGTGGTTTGGTAAACTGAGATTCATTATCTCTAGGTTTTACTGTACTGTACAGTACTTATACTTGTGTTAGTTGCATGGATTTTCTAAGTTTTTCATATACTATACAGGTGACTATGAAAATTGGCCTTTACAGAGTATAAAGATTATTTTGTATTAGTCTGAATAACCTTGCCCAAATACACTACAAGTGATGATATCTGGGGCAGGTGGCAGGACAAAGCAGGGAGGGTGGCCATGTGCAGTTTGCCACAAGGGTATGGGAAGGAACTCCATCTTCTGCAGTATTTGTGAGGATTGTTCTCAAGAACTGTGCTTCTGTGCTTACATCCTGCCTAGGCAAACTCTTTCGCCTTTGTCTGTCAACTTGTACCTTTCCTTCTTGCTGGAAGTTTGCTCTCATTCAGCCAGTCCCAAAGAAGGGTGACCACTCCCAACCCTCCAACTATCGTCCAATTGCTTTAATGTCCTGTATTTCAAAAGTTTTCGAGTCAGTTCTTAATAGAAAAATTTTATGGCATCTTTCCTATCACAACCTTCTTTCCGATCGTCAGTATGGGTTCCGTCAGGGACGCTCCACTGGCGATCTTCTCACCTACCTTTCAGACTCCTGGTCATCCTCCTTTCGGGACTTTGGCGAAAGCTTTGCCATTGCACTTGACATCTCAAAGGCTTTCGATCGAGTCTGGCATAAATCTTTAATTTCCAAACTGCCCTCCTACGGTTTCTATCCTTCTATCTGTGCCTTCATCGCTAGCTTCCTTTCTGGTCGTTCTATAGCCGCTGTTGTAGACGGCCATCGTTCTTCTCCTAGATCTATCAACAGTGGTGTTCCTCAGGGCTCTGTCCTATCACCAACTCTCTTCCTTTTATTCATCAATGATCTTCTAAGCTGTACATCTAACCCTATCCACTCATACGCTGACGACTCCACCCTTCACCTTTCCATTCGGTTCCCGCAACGCCCATCTCAACAGTTACTTCAACAAGCAAGGGATGAGGCTGTGGCACACCTAATGTCTGATTTGGCTCGTATCTCTGACTGGGGTAAAAATAATATGGTTGTCTTTAATGCATCTAAGACTCAGTTCTTACACCTATCAACCCGACAAAATCTTCCACAGGTATACCCACTAATGTTTAATAATATTCAGCTTAATCCTGCATCATCCTTGAACATGCTTGGGGTTTCATTTACTCGGGACTTATCTTGGAAATATCATATTACATCTCTTGTAAAATCTGCTTCCAAGAGATTGGGTGTGCTAAGCCGACTCCGCTCTTTCTTTACCCCTGCACAATTGTTGACTCTATACAGGGGTTTTATCCGCCCCTGTGTGGAGTACAACTCTCATGTGTGGGGAGGCTCCCCACATACAGCTCTTCTCAATAGGGTGGAGGCAAAGGCTTTTCGTCTCATTAACTCTCCTCCTCTTACTGACTCCCTTCAACCTCTGTCTCTTCGCCGCACTGTTGCATCTTTATCTCTTTTCTATCGCTACTTTAATGGTCACTGCTCCTCTGAACTCTCTGCTTGCATTCCTCCACCTCTACGACGGGCGCGTAGCACCCGTCTGGCAGCAAACTCTCATCCTTTTTCTGTCCAACTCTCTAATGCAAGAGTTAACCGTTACTCCCAGTCTTTCATTTATGCAACAGGTCAGCTCTGGAACTGTCTCCCTCTGTCTGTATTTCCTGCTGCCTATGATCTCCAGTCTTTCAAACGCAGTGTGTCCAGGCATCTCAAAATGATCGGATCTTGAATTTGGCTCTATATTGTATTTTGTTTTTCTCTTGGAGGGAACTGTTACTGCGGGCTCATGGCCTTTGGTTCCTTCTTCCTCGCATAAAAAAAAAAAAAAAAAAAAAAAATATGAGATGTAGTGGTACATTTTTTCCCTCATGTGACAACCTGGCATAATTACAGTACGTTACTTCAGCACCTTGTAGGTGACTCTGTAGTAACAAATGACAATAAGCGATATGATTAGTGAGGAAATGTAAAAATTATAAGGAGAACATCATAACCTTAACTGCTATTATGCTCATGTAGCATATTTAGTGCTAAGTGTAGTGCTTGCGATTGTGCTCTTGTAGGCTATGTCCATACCACAGTACAGTGCAACAAGTGTCCTTATAACTGAAAATTAGGAAGTAACTTGTTTTTTATGTGCTATAGAGCACAGAAGTCACCTCTTAAACTCTGTCTCAGAAGCGGCATGACATCCACCTGCAATGCTGCCTTGCATTTGCCTCGGAGACCCACGTTCACCAACCGCGCAGAACACCTCCTATTCAACTCACTCCCCCTCCAACCATGTACCACTTACAGAGCCAGTTTCTTTCCGAGGTTAGAGGAAATATTGTAGTTTATGTGAATAAAATATAAACATCTTGGGTTAAGTATAAGTGGGTCATAACACCTTAAAAAACACCCTATTTTACCCATATATGCTGCACCAGCAATATGGGTTAAAAACACCCTGCCCCAGCCAAATGATCATTGGCTCATTGTTGTCCCCAGTCGGCCTGTTATCATCATCATCATCATCATCATCATCCGGACCTCCTTTCCCTCCCTAGCGCAGGGTGAGGAGTAACAATATCCAGACAGCCCAAGTTTGCTCAGTCCAATGGGTCACGCTTCCATTCACTCATCATTCAAGCCCCTGGAATCCTGGTTCTATCTGCTACCCAAAAACATTCACCACACTCTGTAGCTTCACATAAATGTATCCGATAGAGTCAATACAGAAGGTTTACTGCGGTGTATGCTTACTGCACTGGTAATGTCATCAAGTGGTGGCCAACAGGTTAGCATGGGGTACAAAAGTGTAGTTATTACATGCTGTACAGATTACTGCTTACCGTATGATGGAACAACAGAGATGCGATTCTGGTAAATGGGTCCTTCTTGTCTAAATGAACAGTGTCAAGACCTCTTGCTGCCACAGCCACCATAAGAAGGCACTGGTGGCCACACCTTGTCCTGCATCTGAGGATTGAAATAAAGAAATGGTTACAGATGGTTCTTTAAATCTACTCTCTAATATTTTTAACATACCCAACAGTGAAACATATTAACATTATATCACTTAGTACCATTGGTTAAAATGAAAATATACCTAAGCAGATTTTGTCTTTATCAATGAAAGAAAAGTTGAGGGCATTCATTGTTAAACCCTGTCACACTTATCTATAAAAAAAAATAAAAAGTCAATACTCTGATACAAGGTAAGCAACTGTATAACTGTTGCAATAAAATATAACTAAAGGTGAAAAGCAAGATACAGTATAACCTTGGACCTAACAAGAAAACAATACAGATAAAAGAAAACACCAGCCTTTGCAAGACAACTCCCAAATACCACAGTGAAAGCAAGACTCCATAAACAAACACCTGTATGCACTAAGAAAATGAGGCATATCTATTTTTATCAAATTACACACAGTTTTAATTTAAACCTTAGCACGATTATGCGATACAGAATTTTAATGGCAAGAATAAATGAGACAAACACATCTATCCTAGAAAGTCATAGGATGACTTAAACACCCCTCACCCTATCATCATCACTTCCAACCAAGCTTCCCATCATAAAATGGGATAAGAATCATCCAAAAAGAGGAAAGAGGAAGCACACAATAGAACTAATAAACAGAGCATCCAGTGAAATGGGCAGCACAACCTTTCACACACAATTCGAGCCTTCAAAATCTTGGCTCAGCTTCACAGGTGCAAAACTATCCATATAAACTTCACTTGTACTTTTCCTGTTTACATGCAGTTATGTGTGCACCTGTGGCACAAAGTATTCCCATGGACTCCCTTGCTAAAAAACAAAATGTACCATGATTGTCATAAGCATCTCCTTTCACATTTCGTCCTTCTATCTTAATCATACCTTACTTCCTCAACTTCCACACCTCATTTTCTAACATGTTCCTTCACCATATCCAGCCATCATCTTGGCCTTCCCTGCCTCCTTCCCTCTCTTCCCATCAAGTGCACACAAAAAATTCTAATTAATAACATTCTTGTAACAATACTCTCAATGAAAGGTAAGACTTGAAATAAGACGTTTTCCTATACAGGTCTGATACAGTACTGTAATATGTAGTAACACACCAGCAAAGCTGCAATCACTACAAAGAAGCTGTATATATAGATATATATTTTATATACAGTAAAACCTCTTTAAGTTAGAATAATAGGGGCTGAGGCCATTCTGACTTCACTGCAATTCCAACTTATGGAAAGTGTGAGGCCTCCTGACTAACCAGAAAAAAAATTCCTTACCATGTTTGCAGAGGGTGTAATCTAAGCATAAGGAGGAAGGGCCTTTTGGTAAGATATAGAGGTGTTATGGGGGCACAAGATCACTTCTGTGCAACATTTCCACTTCTGTGCAACATTTTTTAACCATAATCACAATTGCACTACCTTACACTTTATATACAGGCCTTAAGAACACTATTACACTATACATACACTTTATATAGGCCTTCATCACTACTGTTGAGAACTATTGTATGCAAAATTAATCACTATCAGAGTTACTGCAGAAAATTTGTGCAGACAACTCTGAGCTGACATGACACAATCGTGGAGGAAGCTGGGATATACCGGGATTTGGCCGGGAATTTTACATCTTATGTGTTGGTTTTCAGACTGGAAGCCACTATGGACCCTCACAGGCTAAAACACGATGACCCTAGTGTGTCATGCCAAGACTGGGTTTCCATTAGATGTCATTTTACAACTTAGGGATTTTTTCCCAGGATTTTTAAGACAATATTTTGAAAAATCTATTCCATCCAACATATAATCCTTTGTTGCCCCATGAGAAGCATAGGAGTCTGGGGCTCGGCAAGTTGGTCCTGACATTTAAGATGACAGTGACCAGCCTCACTCATCCCTGAGTGGCATTTGATGAGCAATAAACCCCAACCATCCCTTGGATATAAACCTATACAAGCTCAATCCAATTGGAATGCCTTGATTTCCCACTAAACCACCAGGCGCCATAATTTGGACACATGGTTAAAACCGTGCATAGTAAGTGGCTTCCTGGTGTACAGAAAACTGCTTGGCTTGTCACTCAGTGTAGAGTCACCTATAGGCAGAAGCAAGAGGAGAAGAATGAGGGAAAGAACAACAGAAGAGGGAATATACTGTACTGTATTACAAATTATTTACATTTAGAGTAGACATTCAGCAGAAATACACCAGATTACACTACCACTACTGCTATTACTACTACTACTCCAACTACCACTACCATATACCTCAACTTGCCCAACACTGTCTTCAGTAACCCATTTCATACATAGTTCAGTGGCAGAGCAATGCAATGCTACAGCTAGTTATCCTTTCCACAGCACTTCTTTGTGATGAGCATCATATTCTAGTGTTTAACTATTGTTCAAACTCAAAAAATTCAAGATGCTGAGAATTTTCAAACCAAAATGAAGTGTATAGCAGTTTTTTAATAGGCTTTTGTTACAGTTCAGTTTTCAAGACTGGGAGTTGTCACTTTTAGACCAAATTAAAGTGAAATGAGTATAATATATTCTAATGTTTATTATTACAAGATCATTATCAAGATGAGGGGCAGTTGAGGCCAAGTTCAAGAAAAGAGTATGGCTGCTTTTTTTTTTTTTTTTTTTTAATGCAAGGAAGAAGAAACCATAGGCAAGGAGCCCGCACACCATTCCTTCCAAGAAAAAAAAATGCAAAAACAATACAAAAGAGCCAAATTCAAGATCCGCTCATTTCAAGATATCTGGACACACTGCGTTTGAAAGACTGGAGATTATAGGTAGGCCTAAATTTGTCCTTTTGCAGCTTTTTTTGTAGCACAAAGGCAGAAAGACAATACGACATCTACATCTTACCCATAACACTTCAGGACTAACATTATAGTCTAGAATTACTCTTGTTATGGATGATGAATTAAACTCTTGTTACAGCTCAGGAATATGGCTGGAAAGAGAATTTTAGGCCAGGTTAGAGTAAAACCTGTATACTGCCATTTACAGTAGACTGCTTCATCATGGTCAATGGCTCAGCAAACATTTTAGCCCCTTGATGCCAGGATTCCAGGGGCCTGAATGGTGAGAATGGCCATGTGGCTTATTCAACTGGATGAACACTGGTTAGTATCTCATTCTATCAAGTTTTTTTCTGCCTCTCTGGACCCTACCCTGGGGTGAGAAAGGTGTGGATGATCCCAGTAACACATCAGCCACATATTCTTGCTCCTATAGCCAGTTTTCTAATAAAGGGTCATTCCCATGACTAACATGAAGATGTGGTTGCATGGACTTTGACAAACCTTACTCATATTACTCTATCATCATCGATCATCCGGACCTCCTTTCCCACCCAAGGGCAGGTAACTTGGTCTAAATTTGTCATCCCTCCATCTTAAATGCTAAACTGTCATACTAGACAAATATCAAAATATAAGGCTGGTCACGAAGTGCTATGGGATGAATGTAGAGACAAACCACTGACTTTCTACCAATAAGCTCTGTGAAATAACCCACAAAAGAAAAATATGGACCTAGTTATTGTAATAGACCTATAGTCAAAATAACCCTCCCAATCTGACTACACTTGGCCATCAACTATGTGAAATGGAGCTAGGGATCTGTACCAAGTTGTTGCATGGAATCTTGACTCATAAGTAAGGAATGTTTCTCCTTGGTTACTAGTCAAAATTACCCACCCAATCTTACTACACCTGGCTGTAAATTAACAGAAAAGGGACAAGGGGTCAATGCTAGACAAGACTTTCTATACGAAATCTTTCTATCTATCTACTGCCAGACGCCACAATCCCGTAAGGGGTGGCCATTTGACTTTGAGTTATTTGTTTTATGGGGAGGGGCACTAACCCTCCACCAACCCACTTGTTGACACATAGGGAGCACGTATGGTTTGGTTATATGGTTACCACCCAGCGTAGTAAATGGTTTCTTGGCATACAGGAAACCATTTGGCTTGTCACTCAATGTAAAAGCCACCTGTAAAGGAAAGAAAAGCAATAAGAAGTGACAGGAAAGATGGGAGAAATATGAAGAGAGGAGGACAGGCACAGAAAAAGAATGATAAAGGCTAAGGAAGAAGTAGGCAGCACTACATCAAGTGAGTGGATGATGGATTTTAATAATTTAATTTGTATCATCGTACCAAAGGCACCAACATCCTTGCATGGATCGGCCTTGGTCAGCTAATGGTGGCTCTCCACAATGCTTGATCAGCTTCAAGTCACTCCAGGCCCTAATTTACCAGCTCTAGTCACTGCGGCCTCACATCCTAGTCACACCGGCCCCCTTTTCATGACGGAAATCCACTCATTACAGCTATTACAGTAATACCTCAATATACGATACCCCTAGATGCTATACCCCGGCTTAACGATGGGGGTAGAAATACCACCATACCCTGCCTAACGATGGCCAAACCCCCATTTAACAATGGGCTTTGATTTTTTTTATCGAATTTGATGATATTTAAGACTAAAATTGTGTTGATGTTGATTTATAAACTGTTTTTAGACTTAGATTTATATGTTTTAGCCATAGGTGGGGTGAACATTGTCATTCTGGGGTACAGTTTACTAAGCTTGATTTTTTCCAGACTTATATTTGATGATTTTCTGATTTTTTTTGTTGGCTTTAGTGAGTTATTTACAGGTGTTAGGCTTAGGTTACCTTCCTTGACAGCTGTTAGGCCATTTAGATTGGCTTTAAACTTGTTTTGGGGTTCATTTGGGCTTGATTTTGGTGGAAACTCAAGGCTGAGAAAAGCTCCACAGCCTCATTCCCTCAATAAGAACATGACTAATGAGACTGGATCTGTACTGACCTTGATGAGATTCTGCTGGGGGTGGAGCCAGTGTCATCCAGGAAGGAGCTGTCTGCTGAGATGCATGGAAAGTCACCCATCGAGGATCTTCTCTTGCTGTTGTCAGGAACAGTGATGTGACGTGGTTATGACAAGATACTGAAATGTATACATCATTTATTCAGATATATATGCCTCCATCTACTAACTGAAATCCCTACACTACATTCGGTACGCCCTTAATATCCTGCAGACAAGTAATAATAATAATAATAATAATCTGGCCTTTTGTTTCTCAAAAGCGCCAGTTCTTCCTTTGGGAATTCACTAGCGCTCAACACACATACATTATTTTTACAATTACAAGAATTGTGACATTTCTTGTATATAATACAAGCTACATCATATATACATGAAAGTGGCAATAATTAAACCTTATAATCATCCGTCATAGTACCTCTCTCCAGGCCATAGCATTTTGAAAAAAGAAAGCCTTTCAGCTGTCTCTTAAAGGATTCAACAGTAGACAGTTGCCTTATGGACAATGGCAATCTGTTATATAATCTAGGGGCTCTATATGCAAAAGAACGATCAGAGAAAGATGACTGGTGAATGGCTCCTGGCTCATCAAGACGCAAGGAATCATCTTCACTGCGTAACATCACACCCAGGCATGCCGATAGGAGTTTTAACAATTCAGCAGATATTTCGGTTCACCAAACTTAAGAACCTTGAATGTAACAAGTCACGGTTTAAATTCAATTCTAGCTTTTACTGGTAACCAATGCAACTCAATCAGAAACGGGGTAGTTGAGGTTCTCGAGGGGAGACCAAAGATGAGCCGTGCCGCCCTGTTCAACACAGACTGAACTTTTGTTAGTATATTATTTGGCAGACCAACCCACAGTGAATTACAATAATCAACACGAGACAAGACCACTGCATGGACCAATGTTAAGAGGCACCGTCAATTCAGGAATTTTCTCACAGAGTACAGATTTCTGATATGCAAGTTACACCCTCTCACAACCTGATTAATATGTTCTCTGTAATTTAACTTAGAGTTAAAATAAACACCCAGATTTTGAATAGAACTGACTGGATGAAGCTGTGACACACCAATGTTCAAAGTCAGGGCATTGTCAGTGTCATCACCCCTTCTGTTTCCTCTGATGATGATACTCTCAGTTTTACCATCATTCAGCTTAAGTTTCCTTTTATCCATCCAAATCTTAATATCAGATATTAGAGATTCAAACTTTGTCTTAGTATCGTTGATATTTGACATCTTAACATAGAGCTGAGTGTCATCAGCATAAAAATGATAGGACACATCATGAGCATCAAATAGAGACAAAAAACTACTTGTGTAGATAGTAAGTAGAATTGGGCCCAAAACTGATCCATGAGGGACTCCAAATAGAAGGGAAGCAGAATCAGAACTAGCGTAATCAACAACCACCCTCTGAAATCTGTCCGAAAGATACGACTTGAGGAGCAAAAGGGAACTATCACGAACAATATAAAAATACAGATCGTCCAACAACAGTTTATGATCTACTGTATCAAAAGCTGCAGACAGATCCAACAGAACTAGGAGAGAGGACATCCCACTACAAGTGTTTGCCACCAAGTCACACTGAATCCTTGTTAGTGCACTTTCAGCTGAATGGTATTTTCTGTATGCTGATTGAACAACAGGAAGAACTCTGTTGTGTTCCAGTAGTGGTACAAGTTGATCGAGTATGGCCCGCTCAATAATCTTGGATAAAAAAGACAGGTTAGAGACGGAACGATAATTTGTTATGCTCTCGACATCAAGGCCAGGTTTCTTAATTAGGGGCCTAAGCAAAGCACTTTTCTCAGACCGCAGAAAATTACTTTCTAAGAAGCATCTATTTATTATGTTGCAGATAAAGTCTGCAGCATGCTCATACACATCAGGCAGTTGTGACATGTTACATGGATCAAGTGAGCAAAATGTTTTATTAAGTTCTCTGATGTAACATTTGACTTTGTTTACATCCAGCGAAGGAAATGTTGAAAGCAAATGATCCCCGGTGCACCATGGCTGGAAGTCAACTGAGTATGCTTCACTAGGAGAACTTCTGTCTAAATCACTTCTTATGCAAGATATCTTACTTGTAAAAAATGAAGCAAAATCAGAAGCCAATTGGGCATCAGATACAGAAGTTGGTTTAACAATTACATTCCTCCGACCAACCAAATTATTCACAACTGCAGACAGTTTTTTTTTATCACCACCACATGAATCAACTTTATTTTGATAATACCTAGCCTTTTGGGCTTTTTCAGTGTGAATGACTGCTCTTCTCGCAAAAACATAACGCAAACAAGTTTCTTCTCGCAAAAACATAACACAAACGAGTTACCTCGGTCCGCTGCAAGCACCACTCACGTTCTGCCTTTCTACGTTGTCTCCGCAAGGAATTAATGGATGGACCATACCACGGAGAATCATCACGTACAGTAATTGTTTTTACTACCTCAGGACAATAATGGTCAAAAACTGACCTAAGCTCGTTGTTGTAAATATCAACTAACTCATCAGAAGAAAGACTGGAAGAATCAATGGAGTTTAAACGTTGATCAATTTCAAGACACATCAACTGGCGGTCAACATTCCTGTAATTTCTGAACCTGATTACCTTTTTATATGAAGGGGATTTCGGGACATCAAAACTAAGAGTGATCAGAGCATGATCAGAGATGACGGGGTCAAATGAGTCAACCTCCACATCTGATACGCGCCTGCAACCAACAGGGGACAAGATCAAGTCAAGGACATGTCCTGAGATATGAGCTGGATTACTCACATGACTGAAAAAATTGTTCTGGGTGATCAACTCAAGGAATTCTGAAGAAAATGGTTTTGACTCTGGACTGTCAACCCAATAATTGAAATCACCACAAACAAGAAGTCCTCCAGGTTTAAGAGAAAACCCTTCAAGAAACTGCCCAAACTCCTCCATAAAACCTCGATCTCCACCCGGATATCTTGGTCAATAGACAATTGCAATTCTAATGGTGTTCTGATGGAAATTTATTAATACTTCCATAAATTCAAATGAAGATGGGGTCAGGTCTAAGTCAATGAGAGAAACGTTTGCAAGTGCCGCCGAGTAGATGAGTGCTACGCCTCCTCCCGGATAGTCAGCAGCAGGCCTGGGAATACTAATAATAGAATGTGTCTTAGGCAAAGCATTACGAATAATATCGATATCAGACTCATACAACCAGGTCTCAGTCAGGCACAAAATGTCAAGCTCTTGCTGATTTAGAGTTTCATTAATATAGTCTATCTTATTATGGATAGAACGAATATTTAAAAGACCCATCCTTAACTGGTTCAAGAGGGACGTAGTCAGATTTTTGAATGGTCAAATTTGTGATTTCAATCAATCTATTCCTATGAGAAATCATGATTGGACAGTCTCTACTTGATGCAAAATGAGCAACCGACTGTAAATTTGAATTAGCATCTTGATGTCTTAATGAAGACCAGTTGATGCATTTGGGAGAATTTCTGTTACTACAATCCTTAGATTTATGGATTCCAGCACAAAAGACACATTTAGGTTCATCATTTTTCCTAGAACATCTCTCAAATGTATGACCAAAGCCTTGACAATGATGACACTATGTAACCCAGCATCTATCGAAAGTGCGGCATCTTGTAAGATCCACATAGATGTAACTGCCCTGTTCTACAATGGAGGATCTCACCTCTGGCGACATCTTCAAAACAGCAGTTTTGGTGTCATTCCTTGTTCTTGTGAAGAAAAAGTTGAGGGTACAAACCCGATCAACGAGCATCTTAATTTTACTGTTTTTTTTTCAGAATGTTTGGGATGATGTCAGAGTCACCCGAGGAAGAGGAAAGGCCTGTCACGGTCATTTTAGGCAACATTTTCTTTGGCTCTGATATGCAAAAAGTGCCCTCAGAGCCAAAATGATCACTCAGCACCCCAGTTGCCTCACCTTTGGCCTCAGCTGACAGAAACTTCATGACCAGCCCACCAGCCTTGGTCTTAAGAGAGCTATCAACCAGTACAAACACACAATTATATATCATGGGAAAAGTTAAACTTACATGAATGAAGTGCCTACCACTGTAGCAGTAAGGGTAAAAACACATGTAATATTATTATATTGGTACATCTCAATACAGACCTTCAACATTAATAAGCAGACTAGACAATGACACACATAAAAATGTCAATAATTACTTTCAAACACTAGCTGAAAGAATTTCTACTACTGTTAAGTCACCATCAATTTAACAATGAAACCACCAAGACATGGAGTACTTGGAGAACACAACACCTAAACCCTTCTTATCAAACTCTTGCCCTGTGGCTGTGACCATTGACTGATCATTCCAAATACAGTAATGTGCCTTACTTGTAACGATGGCTTTTTGTATCCTGGCTCCCTCTCTGCACCAGCTTCAACTTGTTCTTCAATTTACTCCTCAGACCATCTGCTTCTTTCATCACCTTAGCCACATCTTTCTTCTCTTTGGTCATCTTTTTCTCTTCTGCTTCCTTCATCCTGCAAAATCAATTATCATAATCAGTACAACATTGCCATTTACAGTTGTATTCTTGGTGGATTTGGATATATCTCAGCACCTCTTTCTGAGCCATTCACTGTGCACATTTCATCTCAGTGTGGTTTTGTATATTACTGATGCCAACACTGTCACTGTACAAGCACCATAAATAACAGTGCATAATGCTGAGGTGTAATATACAAGAAGGGTTGTTATGAGAGAGGGTTGTATACAAGAGAGGGGCGTGTGAACTGGGAACACAATAGTGAAATGATGGGGGACAGGGCGACATGGAGGCGATTTGTTTGTGGCAACCCCTCATGGGATTACGGCGTCTGGGAACAGATAGACAGATGGATAGATAGGTTGTTAAGGAAGGGCTGCTATCAGGCCACCTATGCTCCCTACACCATTTAACTCTTTGACTGGACCTGATGCACACAGTTTTTATTCAAGCTAACACCAAAGTATTTTATAAAACTATGACAGTTACTAGCAGTCACAGGCTCATGAAAACTAACTAGAAATAAACTCTTTCTCTGTAACTGATCCATCTAAAAGTTACATTTAGGCAAACACTACATGATTATACTCAGGTTTAAACTAGTGCACAACAGTACATCATTGTAAAGTATCATATGCATTATATACCAGAGTATGCACTGTGCATATATAAATTGCTGTATATAAGTGGTGTATATGCTTTTTGTGTCTTCATTGTGTCTTGGGCATTATAAGTACTACTTCCTGCTCTTTGGTTTGATTTGAGTGGTGTCTAGGACAGTCTTAGATCAGTGCTGTTAAGTTACTGTTTGGATTTGGAAAGCACCCATTACTTACTATTTACCAGTCATCATATGGGAGGCAATGGTGTGAGTACTTTATTTATGAGGATTTTTATGTACTCTTTTCATAAATAACATTGTTCATTTCATATTGTGATCTATTGCAACAGACATTAGTTTATTATGTGTAACACAATTATTATTATGTGAATGTGTTCCTTATCCCCAGCTGTGTTGCGACACTGTCTTGTTATAACTTATTCGCTTTGTATGTTAGCCATTATGTTACATGTGACTGATATGTCCTTGATGTAACGAGTTGTAATATAAACGTGTCAAGTGGGGTTGGTGGGCATGTGGAGAGGGTGGAGGAGGACAGTTGGGTGTGGAAAGTGTGAAGTGTGAACGTCGGGGGTAGGGCTGTGAGAGGCAGACTGTCACATTTATAATAGCACTTAAGTTAACTGAGGAGGGAAATACCACTCCTGAATGTGTGCTGCTTTTTTTTTTTTTTTTTTTTTTAACCTGAAGTAGGATTAGTGCCCCTCCCTGTAAAACAATTAACTCTGAGCCCTTGACCACCCTGTCTGGGATACATGGCATCTGGCAATGAATGAATGAAACAACAGATGCTGACATACAACATATCAAGTAATACATACATCAGCTGACTTAACTTAGTTCAGTAACAAAGACACAATCACTGGCTCTACAACCTTTCCACCGCACTGCATGACTAAGATCACTAATTTTGATCTAATACAGTATAGCTAAACACGATTCAAAGAGGGTAATTTTAGGTCGTTGAAACCTTTCCACAGCACTTCTTCATGACTAGCAAGGTATTTTAAGGCCAAGTTAAAGTAAAATGATTGAGATGCAGTTTTAACACATTACCAATAGCATATTTCTCTACCCAGGTGGCTTCTTTACCCAGCTGGCTTCATCTTGCCATCTTGATATCTTCGTAGATCTTGTTAGACACCATCTGTTTCCTGCAAATACAACAACACATTAGCTGTGCTTTTATCTACACCAACACCCACTGACCTAACCTACAACACCCACTAACCTACTCTACACCTACACCCACTGACCTAATCACACACACACACACAGCCAACTGGATTACCTAAACTCAAGATCACAAGTTTAAATTCTGTACCTAAACAACAAGAGGCTATCTGCACAGACTGCAGTCAATATTTAAGTTTCTCTTTCAAACTCAGAATGTGAAACTTGTATTAAAATGCCTCCTTATGGCCAAAACTGACAACTGTTTAATAATCAGCTGATGCAACAGCTGACCTATCAAATCAAATCAAAATTTCAAGCTGAGCAACTTTGTATTTCATAAGCCACTACAATGCTTCCTTAAAGTCAACCTGAAATGCACCCAATAGTCAGCTTAGGCAATGGCTGACATGATAAACCAACAAAAGTTCAGGCTGAGCAGCTTTGTATTTCATAAAATCACTCAAAGTTCTCCAAGAGCAGATATTTACACTTTCCTTGGAGAGAATAAAAAAAGTACCACTTCTAGACCTGTTAGCTTTGCCACATGTGAACAGACCTATTAATATTCCAAAGCACATCTGGCTGGACCACCTTAACCCACTACACCACCAGGCACCTACAGTAAACACAGCAGCACAACCACCTGACATTCAAAGCATCAGCCAACACCACCTTAACCCACTACACCACCAGGCACCTACAGTAAACACAGCAGCACAACCACCTGACACATTCAAAGCATCAGACACCACCACCTTAACCCACTGAATGACTTAGACGATGGCCAGATTTAGAAAAATGGCAGAAACTGTAACCACTGCTAATACACCTAAAGATAATTCACCATACTCCCTGAGTGCTTTATCCATCTAGATTTATCTATATCTACTGAAGTAATTCTGGAGACTATTTCAAAGTCTGCATTACATGAGGAAGCTACTACAGTTCAAAAAAATCTTCCCAAACAAGAAATGAACAAAGTAAGGGAACCATTCAGTGCAAGATGCCTGGCCACTGCATTTAAGAGCATGTCACAGTAGGAAGCACCAATGAACCAGCACCAAGTCACACTGGCTACATGGCACCAAGACTGGCATGGAAGCAGCTTTGGCCATGAAACAGTTTGGTGTTAATGCACAAGGAGGAAGGCAGGATAGGGAGGAAGGGGAGGATAGGGAGGAAGGGGAGGATAGGGAGGAAGGGGAGGATAGGGAGGAAGGAAGGATGGGGCAGTGTTAATGGCAGGGCCTTAAACTATCCATGGCATAATACCAAATGTCTAGCCTGATAGTAGGGGGGAAATGTAGGGCCAAAAGAATTATGGAACTATCAAGAAAAGGTGGAACAGTAGAGAGAGGACAGGAAGGGGAGAGAAAGGAGATACAGTCCCTGGTAAAAGGAAAAGAAGTCACAGGCAGAAGGAGAAAGTCACAGGCAGAAGGAGAAAGTCACAGGCAGAAGGAGAAAGACACAGGCAGAAGGAGAAAGACGCAGGCAGAAGGAGAAAGACGCAGGCAGAAGGAGAAACACAGGCATTTTGTAAAAAAAAATGTCAGATTAATTCACACTTACACAGTACTTCCAATTCCCTGACTCCCCCAACATCTCTTCCTTAGTGATATATTTTTGGTTTTATTCTTGCTACTACTTGGCAATTTTTACAACTCAGGGGCTGGTACTCTTGAAGCACCTCCCCTAACACCTCTTCCTTGTTGATTTATTGTTTTATTCATGCCACCACCAGGCATTTTAAAATTCAGGGAGGACTTACAGCTCTGATGGAGTTAATAAGGCTACATCTTCAGTTCAAAAAATACAGGATTAATAGACTCTGGAAATATTGCTATCGTATCATTTATATAGACTCTGGAAATATTGCTATCGTATCGTTTATTTAGACTCTGGAAATACAGCTATCGTATTGTTTATACAGACTCTGGAAATACAGCTATCGTATCGTTTATACAGACTCTGGAAATACAGCTATCGTATCATTTATATAGACTCTGGAAATATTGCTATCGTATCGTTTATTTAGACTCTGGAAATACAGCTATCGTATTGTTTATACAGACTCTGGAAATACAGCTATCGTATCGTTTATATAGACTCTGGAAATACAGCTATCGTATCATTTATACAGACTCTGGAAATATTGCTATTGTATTGTTTATATAGACTAAAATATTGTTATCGTGTTGTTTATATACAGCAGACTCTGGAAATATTGCTATCGTATTGTTTATATTCACTCTAGAAATATTGCTCTTGTATCATTTATATAGACTGGAAATACAGCTATCGTATCGTTTATATAGACTCTGGAAATATTGCTATCGTATAGTTTATAGAGAGACTGGAAATACACCTATTGTATCGTTTATATAGACTGGAAATACAGCTATCGTATCATTTATATAGACTGGAAATACAGCTACCGTATCATTTATATACACGAAATACAGCTATTGTATCATTTATATACACTGGAAATACAGCTATCGTATCGTTTATATAGACTCTGGAAATACAGCTATCGTATCGTTTATATAGACTGGAAATATTGCTCTTGTATCGTTTATATAGACTCTGGAAATATTGCTCTCGTATCATTTATATAGACTCTGGAAATACTGCTATCATATCGTTTTTAAAGGCTCCAACATGCTTGAATGCATCGGTTTTCATAACTTAATAGCAGCTCTCCACACTGCTCAATCTCTGGCAGCCTCCCTATTCAGTCCTAGCCTTGAGGTCACACCCTATGGCCTCTTCCCAGGTCTTTTTCAGTCTGCCTCTCACCCCTACCCTCAACCTTGCCACTTATTACCTTCCGCAACCAACTGTTACTCTCCATTAAAAATAAAATCAAGGCATTTGAGAGAAGAACAAGTACCAATGGAACTTAGAAATCTTAATATAAGACAAGGCTTTACTATCACCACTGATTTCCCTAGATAAATAGCTAAGGAAGAGGTGTTAGGGAGCTTCCTTTTGAATGCAGGGGTCTCCAACTGACTTAAGTTTAACCCCTAAAATAAATCATTACAGAAGAGATGTCAGGGAGCTTCCTGTTGTGTGTTAATTCACTCCTGCCACAGCCAATGGTTTTATCCAGCTCTGGGGATATTTTATTTACTGATGGGGTAATAATGGCTATCTGTCTTCTGTTGCAAGTCTCCAAAGACTTAAAACTATATGGAAAAGTTAAGAATGAAACCTAAGGCACAAGGGGTGGCAGTGATCATTTCCTGGGATATAGTTGTTAGCACTGCCAATTTAACTGCAGCACACTTACTGCAAATAATTCAACTAGCAAAATTGAGTTTTTAATGTTCTGCATGATTCTTGCAACTTTAGCTTCCTCAGCTATTTAAGCACAAGTTGCAGTGCATTTTGACTAACACCTACTGAGGCCAGTTCTGCAACCAACTGGCAATTAACAAAAGCAGCACCACAGCAAGATTTATAGAAAACTATACGTTATGTATGAAACACTCCACTGGCCCATCAATGGTTATTTCAACAGACTGGCACCTAAGTGAATATGTATAACATTTTAAATGTACTCATCTTGTAGTATCCAGCCAAGTTGCTCCCCTTCATCACTGGTGGTGGTGGTGGTGGTGGTGGATGTCTACCCCCAGACACCCACCACAGCAGGGGTGGCCTCCTCTGCCATCAAGCTCCCCTCGTCATACTTCCCTGAAGTACAAACATGCTTTACAACTCAACCCTTGAACTACAATGCCAGTGCTACCTCAACCATCAACACTAGTTAAATCTTAGGCTGAAGGACATACTGAAGGCTGTATCAAACCAGCCATTTCAAGGAGTCTATCAGTTAATATTCTTGCCATACACATATGTACCTATCTCTCAGGAGGAGGATGGTGGACTGCAGAAGGGGAATTTTAGCATGAAGTCTCCTAGATTCATATCCAGATAAGCATGAACCCACAACTGAGTTAAGGGCTCTAGTAAGTTAGTTTCTCAGTAAAATATGTTAACACCCAAATATGCCTAGTAACCAATGCACTTATTCCTATACAGTATAATGCTACTTCCCTATTCAAGTTAAGCAAATGCAAACAGCAAACTAGCTAGGAACAATCTTCATTTTCCTTCACCCTGATCTTTTCCACCTGATGCTGGAGTGAGGAAGGGTGCAGAAAGGAAGGACAGGGAAAGAAATAATAGAGGAAGCACTTACATTTATACCTCAACATTTTTACCTGCCTAATGGAGTGGGAAAAGGGAACTTATTTCCTTCATTCATTCATTTATAAAAACTCCAAGATGCTTCCATACATCAGCTTTGATCACCTAATGGCAGTTCTCCATGCTGCTTGATCTCTAGCAGCTTCTCTGTCCAGCCCTTTATCCCTGAGGACACCGACTTCATACCAGGTCTTTCAGTCAGCCTCTCAACTTTACCCTCCATGCTCACACCTCTCACCCTCCGCACCCAAATGTCATTCCCCATCCTCTCCACATGACCAAACCATCTCACTCTACCCCTCCTAATCACAACACCACTACACTCAAGTCCCATCCTTCCTCCCAAACTATCTCAGTCTACCCCCTTCTCATCACACCAATACACTCCAGCCCCATCCTTCCTCCCAAAACCATCTCAATCTACCCCTTAACTCTCCCCTCAACACTCACGCCTCTCCCCCGCTGCATCCAGTTGTCATCCTTCATTCTCTCCACATGCCCAATGCAATGGACAGTAAATTTCTATGACTGCACCTCTGTAGATATATACTTTACCAATGCCTTCACCCACACTGGATAAAATTTAGGTCATAACGTACCAACTGTTCCCTAATCTTTCTTGCATAGTCTACTGTATAGTCTGTTAACTGCTCTAACACCTGTATCTAAATGACTTGTTAATTATGCTAAAGAAGGGCTATGGTAGAGGTCAGCAACCTGCGGCTCAGAAGCCGCACGCGGCTCTTAGGACACTTTTGTGGCTCCAGGAGCTTCATAAATAACCATTTATTCTTTCAGAACAAAGGCATCATATTATACATGCAAGGCAACATTAGATTTTTCATTCAACTTTGATAAGATCTATACTATAAGCAGATCAAACAATATCACTGTAATGTTTTGTTTAGATTTAGAATACTGCAGATTTCGTTTATGAGAATTTTCTGTATTGCGGCTCCAAGAGCACTACATTTTTATGAAACAAAAGATCTATACTACAAGTAGATCAAATAGTATCACCGTAATGTTTTGTTTAGAATACTGCAGATTTCAGTTTCAGAATTTTTTGTATTGCGGCTCCAAGAGTACTACATTTTTATGAAACTTTAAAACAAATGGCTCTTGTAGCTTTAAGGGTTGCTGACCTCTGGGCTATGGGAAAGGTGTACAGGCAAGGTAAGGTCAATCTGGCATTAAGCTGTATCCCTCCACAAAAGGACAAAAAGCTATACCAATTTATGGGCTATAATCGGTGCTTCCATCTCACTTAGATTTCTTAACCAAGGAAAAAATAATCTTGCCACTTAGCTATACTGTAGTCTGTCCTTCACCTGATGGAACTGGTCCATTCACACAAATTTAGTAATTGATTACAATTTCATTAATTTAATAGTTATGGAGGAAGGAATGAGTCTCCTTGGTTACTGTATGTTTTCACTGGACATTACCACTCCCACATCAATACAGTGTGCTTGATGGAAATTCAGTTATATATCTATCTATTGCCAGACATCTGAATCCTGTAAGGTGTGGCCACAAATATCCTCCACACTGTCCTGTCCTCTGCCATCCCTCCAACTCACACCCCCCTCTCATCTCCATCCCTCCAACTCACACCCCCCCTCTCATCTCCATCCCTCCAACTCACACCCCCCCTCTCATCTCCATCCCTCCAACTCACACCACCCCTCCACCATATCTACCCACACTCCTCCCTCTTACACACATTCTCTCCCATATCTACTTGTATCTACTCTCCATCCCTCCAACTAACACCCCCTCCCATCTCTCCACTCCATCCCTCCATCTCATCCTTGGCTATAATGTAAGAATGAGTGTCCTTGCTCAATTCAACCCTCCATAGTTACCTGCCTACACTAACAGACAAACAGGAGTGACAGAAAAGAGACAGATAAGACAGACAGACAAGAGAGACAGACAAGAGGGACAAAGACAAGAGACAGGAAAAACAGACGGGAGAGACAGGAGACAGTACTATACCCATCACAACAGATTTCAACCTCTCCAAGCAGTCATGGCCCCTCTGCTACTCTGAGTTCTCCAGGCAGTCTCCCTTCACTCCTCTTGAACCGCCATCACGCTGCCATCTCTCTGGAACCCTGCTTTCTTGTACTTCACTTACACCCACACAAACCCAAGGCCGCCACAGGAACACCACTGCAATGATTGTAGGAATATAATACAAATTATTCACATTTGGAGTAGACAGTTATACAGTATATAGCACTACTTCTACCTTCTACTTGGCCTATATTTTGCCTTACGCAGTCCATCTCACACAGTTCAGTGGCAGAACAAGGTAATGCTATACAGTACCCTTTCCACAGCACTTCTTCATGACTAGCAACATTCTACTCATCCACAGTTACAATTCAAAATTCATGAAGCTATGATATTATAACCAAAAAAGAAGGGCATAGTATCGTTTTCATTTTCGTTTTTAAAGGCCCCAACATGCTTGCATGTGTCGGCCTTGGTCACCTAATGGCGGCTCTCCACGCTGCACGATCCATTGCAGCCTCCCTGTTCAGTCCCTTAACCCTAAGGTCACACTTAATGACTTCGTCCCATGTCTTTCTCGGTCTACCCCTCATAACCCCACCCCCAATATTAACACTTCTCACCTTCCCCACCCAATTATCATCCCCCATCCTCTCCACACCACTCACCTAACCCAGTCTAATTGTATTTAACCTCACAATCTCACGTAACCTCCCCATACTTAACATAACCTATTTTGAAGCAGTCTAACTGCATCTAACCCTACCTAATCCTACCCAGTCTCACTTAACCATACCATACCCGACCTAACCCAACCAGTCAAGCCTAAAATGACCTAATCCAACTGAACCTAACCCAGCCTAACCCCACCAAATAAAACCCAACTCAAAACCTATCAAAACCGACGTATTCTAAAGCAATCTAACCTAATCCGTCTATATCTAGTCGAACTGAAGCCAACCCAACCAAAAATTACCTAATCAGACCAAACCCTGCCCAAAGTGACCTAACCTAACTTTCGATCGGCCATAATTTGCTAAAAATTTTGCTGCCTGAAAGTCTACGGATGTCACATGCCAAGTTTCGCCTGTTCTGTGTACACACAACTTTGTGTGTGTGTGTGTGTACAAAAGGATATTAACCAGCCTTATGCAAAAGCATATCGTTAAGAAAATCTTTGCTTGACTGGTGGCAAGTGCCTCTGTGTTACCATGGCAACCTCCGACACCACCACAGTTTCATAAACACATTTCCACACCAACAAGATCCATTAGAGAGTATTGTGTGTGTGTGTGTGTGTGTGTGTGTGTGTGTGTGTGTGTCTAACATGGATATGCATGTGTGTAAGTGCAGTACTGTGTGCTACGGTGTGTGCTTGTATCAGTGTCTGTGTGTATCAGTGCCTGTGTGAATCAGTGCCTGTGTGTATCAGTGCCAGTGTGTATCAGTGCCTATTAGTGCCTGAGTGTATCAGTGCCTGAGTGTATCAGTGCCTGTGTGTATCAGTGCCTGAGTGTATCAGTGCCTGTGTGTATCAGTGTCTGTGTGTATCAGTGCCTGTGTGAATCAGTGGCTGTGTGTATCAGTGCCAGTGTGTATCAGTGCTTATTAGTGCCTGAGTGTATCAGTGCCTGTGTGTATCAGTGCCAGTGTGTATCAGTGCCTATTAGTGCCTGAGTGTATCAGTGCCTGTGTGTATCAGTGCCTGTGTGTATCAGTGGCTGTGTGTATCAGTGGCTGTGTGTATCAGTGGCTGTGTGTATCAGTGGCTGTGTGTATCAGTGCCTGTGTGTATCAGTGCCTGTGTGTATCAGTGGCTGTGTGTATCAGTGGCTGTGTGTATCAGTGGCTGTGTGTATCAGTGCCTGTGTGTATCAGTGTCTGTGTGTATCAGTGCCTGTGTGTATCAGTGCCTGTGTGTATCAGTGCCTGTGTGTATCAGTGCCTCTGTGTATCAGTGCCTCTGTGTATCAGTGCCTGCACGTATCAGTGCCTGTGTGTATCAGTGCCTGTGTGTATCAGTGCCTCTGTGTATCAGTGCCTCTGTGTATCAGTGCCTGCATGTATCAGTGCCTATTAGTGCCTGTGTGTATCAGTGCCTGTGTGTATTTGGGCCTGTGTGTATCAGTGCCTGTGTGTATTTGGGCCTGTGTGTATCAGTGCCTGTGTGTATTTGGGCCTGTGTGTATCAGTGCCTGCATGTATCAGTGCCTGTGTGTATCAGTGCCTGTGTGTATCAGTGCCTGTGTGTATCAGTGCCTGTGTGTATCAGTGCCTGTGTGTATCAGTGCCTGTGTGAATCAGTGGCTGTGTGTATCAGTGCCAGTGTGTATCAGTGCCTATTAGTGCCTGAGTGTATCAGTGCCTGTGTGTATCAGTGTCTGTGTGTATTTGGGCCTGTGTGTATTAGTGCCTGTGTGTATTTGGGCCTATGTGTATCAGTGCCTGTGTGTTTCAGTGCCTGTCTGTAGCAGGGCCTCTTTGTATCAGTGCCTATTAGTGCCTGTGTGTATCAGTGCCTGTGTGTATCAGTGCCTGTGTGTATCAGTGCCTGTGTGTATCAGTGTCTGTGTGTATCAGTGCCTGTGTGTATCAGTGTCTGTGTGTATCAGTGCCTGTGTGTATCAGTGTCTGTGTGTATCAGTGCCTGCGTCTATCAGTGCCTGTGTGTATCAGTGCCTGTGTGTATCAGTGCCTATTAGTGCCTGTGTGTATCAGTGCCTATCAGTGCCTGTGTGTATCAGTGCCTGTGTGTATCAGTGCCTATTAGTGCCTGCGTGTATCAGTGCCTGCGTGTATCAGTGCCTGCGTGTATCAGTGCCTGTGTGTATCAGTGGCTGTGTGTGTCAGTGGCTGTGTGTATCAGTGCCTGTGTGTATCAGTGCCTGTGTGTGTATCAGTGCTTGTGTTTATCAATGCCTGCGTATATCAGAGCCTGTGTGTATCAGTGCCTGCGTGTATCAGTGCCTGTGTGTATCAGTGCCTGCGTGTATCAGTGCCTGTGTGTATTTGTGCCTGCGTGTATCAGTGGCTGTGTGTATCAGTGCCCTCCCTTGTGGCGGGGGGGGACACAATCTGGCCGCACTATGGGGTGGTACTACTACTCTGTGGCCAGGTTGTGTTAGGAAGAATACTGCCATCGTATTCCCTGCGTGACGTAAAATGCGACTAAAAAGGGCAGGGTGAGGGGACTAGGGACCCCCTCCTCTGTTTTTTAGTTCCTAAAATGAGACAGGCCAGAGAAAGGGATGGGGGATGGAGTTATCCCCGTACCCTGAAGATTGGGTCTATGAATGTGCTTGGATGTAGTACGATTGAGGCTAAAAGGGAGGAGATTGGGAGAATGTTTGTGAGAAGAAAGTTGGATGTGTTAGCTTTGAGTGAAACGAAGATGAAAGGGAAGGGTGAGTCTATGTTTGGAAGTGTGAATGGAAGATTGTCAGGTGTTGATAGAGGAAGGGCAAGAGAAGGTGTGACCTTGTTAGTGAGTCCGGAAGTACAGGAGTGTGTGACTGAATGGAAGGAGGTGTCATCGAGACTGATGTGGGTGAAAGCGAAATTTGAACGTGAGTTGTGGATGTTTGTGAGTGCATATGGGCCTGGTAGTGAAAGGGATGAAGAAGAGAGGAAGTCTTTCTGGAATGATGTTGATCAGTGTATGCAGAGTTTTGGAGCAAATGTGAATGTGGTAATGATGGGTGATCTGAATGCTAGAGTGGGAAATGTAGCAGTTGAAGGCGTAGTTGGTATGCATGGTGTGCCTGGAAGAAATGAAAATGGGGAACGAATAATAGCGATGTGTGTTGAGCGAGAGATGGTGATTGGGAATACGCTGTTTGAGAAGAAAGATATTTATAAGTATACATGGGTGAGACAGGAGGGTGGAAGGGTTGTTGATAGAGCACTGATGGACTATGTGGTTGTGTCTAGGAATGTAATAGGAAGATTGTTGGATGTGAGAGTTCTGAGAGGAGAGGGTGGAGGTATGTCTGACCACTACCTGGTGGAGGGAAAGTTAAAAGTAGGTAAGAGATGGGTGAGAGCTAGGAGGGTTAGGTGTGGCAGGGAGGTTTTGAAAGTGAGTGAGCTGGATAAAAGAGAGAAAAAGATAGAGTATCAGGAGAAATTGAAAGATGAGTGGAACGCAGTGAAAGATCGGGAAAATGGCAGCGTGGAGGAGGAATGGCAGTTGTTTAAGAGTGCTGTGGTGGGGCATGCAGAAGAGGTGTGTGGTGTGAGACGTGTGGGTGGTGGTGTAAGAAAAGGAAGTGAATGGTGGTGCGAGGAAGTAATTATGGATGTGGCTGAGAAGAGACGTGCATATGAAGTGTGGCTGCAGAGGAAGGATGAGATGTCATATGAAAGGTATAAGGAAAAGAGGAATAGAGCGAGAAGGGCTGTGCATGATGCTAAAGTGGCAGCAGATGAGAGGTGGGGTAGGCGGCTGACAGAGAATTTTCAACAGAATAAGAAAATGTTTTGGATGGTGAAAAGGGTGCGAAAGGGAGAGTCTGGGAAGGAAGAACGAGTAAAAGCAGAGGATGGAAGGATGTTAACTGAAATGGATGCAGTAAGGAAGAGATGGGCAGAGTATTTTGAAAGACTGTTAAATGTAGAGGAGGAAAGGGTGGCTGAGATTGTGGCAGATGGAAGGGTGCAAGGAATAAATGTGTTGGGAGAGTTGAATGATTCTTTGATCACGAAGGAGGACGTGGAGAAGGCAGTAAAGGAGATGAAAATAGGGAAAGCTGCAGGTATGGATGGGTGTGCTGTGGAATGCCTGAAGGGTGGTGGAGTGACTATTGTTAACTGGTTAGTAAGATTGTTGAATGTGTGCTCTGAGAAAGGTATGGTGCCAATTGACTGGGCAAGTGCTTGTGTGGTCCCGTTGTATAAAGGCAAGGGTGATAAGTATGAATGTACTAGCTTTAGGGGTATAAGTCTGTTGAGTGTTGTAGGTAAGGTGTATGGTAGAGTGTTAATTATGAGAGTTAGAGAGGGTACAGAGGGAGTGATTGGTGATGAGCAATGTGGCTTTAGGAGAGGGAGGGGATGCGTTGATCAGGTGTTTGCTGTGAGACAAGTGTGTGAAAAGTATTTAGCGAAAGGCAAGGATGTGTTTTGGGCATTTATGTATTTAGAGAAAGCGTATGATAGAATTGATAGGGAGGCTTTGTGGACTGTTTTAAGATTGTATGGACTTGATGGTAGGTTACTAAAAGGGGTGAAAAGTTTTTATGTAAATAGTAGAGCGTGTGTAAGAGTGGGAAATGCTGTGAGTGATTGGTTTCCCGTGAGAGTGGGGCTGTGACAGGGATGTGATGTCGCCTTGGTTGTTTAATATTTACATGGATGGTGTTGTAAGGGAGGTGAATGCAAGAGTTTTAGGTGGAGGTCTGAGTCTGGTGAATGTTGATGGTGGAGAGTGGAATCTGAAGCAGCTGCTGTTTGCAGATGATACTGCACTGGTGACTGATTCAGAGGAGAGATTGAGACAGTTAGTAGAGGAGTTTGGAAGGGTATGTGAAAGGAGGAAATTGAAAGTAAATGAGAATAAGAGTAAAGTGATGAAGTGTATGAGGTTGATAGATGGTAGGGGGATGAATATAGTTTTGAATGGTGAGTTGCTTGAGGAGGTAGATTGTTTTAAATATCTAGGGTCACATGTTGCTGTGGATGGAAGAATAGATGCAGAAGTGAAGTTTAGAATAAATGAAGTAGGAAAGGTGCTGGGAGGAATGAAAAAAGTGTTTAAATGTCGTTCGTTTAGAATGGATGTAAAGAGAAGGTTGTATGAGGGTGTTGTGGTACCGACTGTGTTATATGGGGCTGAAACATGGAATATGGGTGTAGCAGAGAGGAAAAGTTTGAATGTAATGGAGATGAGGTGTCTGAGGAGTATGTGTGGAGTGACGCGTATGGATCGAGTGCGAAATGATGAAGTGCGAAGGAGAACTGGAGTTGTTCGGGAGATGGCTGGTAGAGTTGAGCAGAGGGTGTTGCGATGGTCTGGGCATATGGAGAGAATGGATAATGAGCGATTGGTGAAACAGATAACTAGATCTGATGTGAGAGGTGTAAGGCTGAGAGGGAGACCATGAATAGGATGGATGGACAGTGTGATCAGAGCGCTGGATGCGAGAGGGATGTCTGTTGAGCAAGGAAGAGTGGCTGTGCGTGACAGAAATAAATGGAGAGAAATTGTGAATGAATAAGTGATGACGCAGCCCTGAGGGGATATTCTCCCGCATTTGGTCTGATCAGCTAGTCAGGTCAGGTGCGGGTAAGGGGATGGGTCTGTTATGATATGGCAGGGGTAAACCAGCTCTGCTGTCGGGCCCTGCTGCGGATGTCACTGATTGCATTGCGCAGTTGACCCTTGTGCGGTGTGGATCTGTCCGTTCTTCCCTTGGGGCTATGATGCGAATGAATGTGTTTGAATGGATGAGTATATGGGGAGTGTGTCGTCCTGTCTCGGCTACCTCCCTTTCCTTGGGGGAAGCAGCCTAGGTATATAGATAGATAGATAGAATAAAGGGTATATACAAGATAGCACTACAACAAAACGAAGGTAATTTTTATATTAATACCAGTAATAATGGTCATAATAAGAATAACTACAACAACAACAATAATAATAATAACAATGAAAGTCAACTAATTTGAAGAATTAGTACTTTGATAGCAAGTAAGATTTATAAGAAGATTTGAAAGATACAGCCTCGCTTAGTTCCTCAATGGCCATTGGGATACCATTCCAAACTTTGGGTCCCTGATAAGTGATATGTGACTGGGACTGGGTTGAAGCCATGACTGGTATTTTTAGATTACAGTTATTTCGGAGATTATACCGATCATTCATATTCAAATCGAAGTAACTGTTAAATGATAGGTTGTGCAAAGACTTGTAAACAAACAGAGCAGTGCAGTAGGACTTTATATCAAGCAATTTTAGGATACCCAATTTCTTGAAAGATGGATTAGTGTGGTCATAAATGCGTAAGTTTTCCATTATACGGACCGATTTCTTTTGGGCTATAAATAAGCGGTTTAATTGAGTTACTTGAGAGGAGCATGTGGAGTGAAGTGGAGGGACAGGTTGACGAATGAAGAAGTGAAGGAACGTTGTGGGGTAGATGTGGATGTGGTTGAGAAGATTAAGAGAAATACACTGAGGTGGTTTGGACATATGGAGAGAATGGAGATGAAAGACTGACTAAGAGGGTGTATGTAGGTGAGGTGGAGGGAGGGAGAGGGAGGGGTAGACCAAGGATGAGGTGGAGGGATGGAGTTGAGAGGTATATGAGGGAGGGGGGGGGTGAGTTGGGGGGAGGGTAATCAAATGGTGGGTGACAGAGTGACTTGGAGGCATTTTGTCTGCAGCCACCCTTTGTGGGATTAGGGCGTCGGGCTATAGATAGATAGATAGATAGAATTGTGTCATATGAGCACCACTCCATACATTGTTACAATAAAACAATAAAGGTAAAATCAGCAAGTAATAAATGAGCTTAAAAGACTGTGTTGTTAGTTGATCACAAATTTGGTACATGATCCCACACTGTTTGCTAATCTTTGTATGGAGATACTGGATATGTAAATGCCATGACAAACGTTCATCAATTATAACACCAAGGAATTTTATACTGTCCACTCTTTCAATTGGCTGGGCACCTATGTAGATGTTGGGTTGATTTGCAATGCTTTGTGTCCTTCTAAATATAATGTAATGAGATTTCCCTACATTTAGTGTGAGTTTGTTGCTTGTTATCTATTTTTTAATATCTGTTAGACTGCTATTTACAACATTTGTTAGTTCATTGAGATTTTGGTGGCTGGCATAAAAGGTACTATCATCTGCAAATAGTACTGGCTTCATATGTGAGGTAGCGTACACGATGTCATTTATGTACAAAATAAACAAGAGTGGTCTTAAGACCGACCCCTGGGGAACTCCAGATTCTACTGGCATACAGATAGACTGGCACTGTTTGTATTGCACAAACTGTTTGCGATTGGCTAAGTAGGAAGCAAACCATTGATTTGAAGTGCCTCGTATACCATAGTGGTCAAGCTTCTTTAGTAATACAGAGTGATTTACAGTATCAAATGCCTTAGCCAGATCTAGAAATACACCCATAGTAAATTTATTTTCATCAAATGAAGTCAGCATGTCCTTGGTGAATGACAACAAAGCACTCTCGGTAGACAATTTTTCCCTAAATCCAAATTGTGAATCAGTGATAATATTGTTGTTGGTGCAAAACTGAATTAACCTACCATAAACCAATTTCTCTCTTATCTTACTGATTGCTGGCAGGACTGAGATAGGGCGATTATTGCTTAACAGCTTACGATCACCAGATTTAAAAACTGGAATGGCTTTGGCCAATTTCAACATGTCAGGAAACTTTCCAGTTTATAGGGAAAGTAGAGAGATATCAGAAGTCCTAGTCAGTGATGAACAGGGTGGCTTTAGGAGTGGCAGAGGAATCAGCAGTGAGACAGATAGCAGAGAAGGCTTGTGAGAAGGACCATAAGGTGTTTATGACATTTGTGGATCTGGATGTAGACAGAGAAGGATTGTGGAAAGTTTTGCATGTGTACAGTGTAGATGGTAAGCTGCTAGGAGATGATGGTAGTGAAGCATAAGTAAGGGTTAATGGGCATCTAAGTGAATGGTTCACCATTGGTGTAATGCAACAAGGTTGTGTGATGTCTCCATGGTTGTTCAACATGGATGGGGTGATGAGAGAAGTAAGAGTAATGGAAAGAGGGATGGCGTTGGTAATGAATGGTGATGGATGGAATATCTCAAATTTGTTGTATGCTGATGACGCAGTACTACTTGCAAATACCGGACAAGAACACAGTAGACTAGTGCAGTGATTGATGTCTGAGAGCATTGTGCCTTGAGAGTAAATGTACAGAGTAAAGTGATGGTTATTAAGAGAGAAAGTGACTCCCAGTGTGATGTTACAGTGAATGGAGAGAGACTAGAATTGGTGAAGTGTTCAAATACCTCGGTATAGTGATAGGAGAGGAAAATGTGCAAAAGAAGTTGAAAGTAAAGTGACACAAGGAAAGAGAGTAGCTGAATGAAGGCCTTGATAAGAAACAGAGGCTGTGCAGCTAGAGGCTTACATGAAAGTGTGTGAGACTATGGTGGCATGAAAATGGTTAAGAGTGAGAGCAGTGGAGATGGGACTGCTAAGGAACGTATGTGGTGTACAGAGATTGGACAGGATACGAAGTAATGTGATTCGTGAAAGATGTAGTGAGGAAATCTGTGGACACCAGAATCGAAGAGAGTGTACTGAGATGGTATGGTCGTATGGAGAGAATGGATAACAATAGAGTGGTGAAAAAGGTATATCTGAGCGACTCTGAACAAGGTAGGCCAAGGAAAAGGTGGAGAGATATGGTGGATGAGTGTATGAGGAAGAGAGGTTTGGAAATCGGTGAGGTTAGGGAACTGACGTGAGATCGAGCTGGCTGGACGAATGTTGTGAGGAGAGGTGCATGCTCAGATTTGGCAGTTTTAACATGGCAGCATCTGGATTGACTCTATCGGATACGTTAATGTGAAGCTAGAACGTGGTGAATGTTTTTGGCATATCTGAGAGAGCCAGGATACGAATGATGAGTGAATGGAAACATGGCCCATTGGATTTGGCAAAATTTTTGTCTGGACACTGTATGCCCTGGGGTGGGAAAGGTGTTCCAAATGATGAAGATGAATGATGATGATGATTACCATCATCATCATCATCATCATTATTGTCTTCATCACTGTCATCATCATCACTCCACACCTCACACACAAACAACATAATTATAATCAACACCCAAACCTCTTTTCCCATCTAAGGATGGGGTGAGGACAAAAACAAAACAACAAGAGAACCAGCAGCCCTGTTAAATGGGCCACACTCTCATTCTCTCACCATTTAAGCTTCCAGAATCCTGACTCCACTCACAGGCATAAATATTTGCTGGTATTTACAAAGGTGACCTGTCTTAAATGGTATAATGCTTGAACCAAAACACATGAAATAATTAGACCCTAATACAGTATTATATCACTGTGGTTAGAATCAAGCCTGACACAAAGACAGACAGCAACTATCTGTCAAGGAGCTGTGGTGGGTTGGTAAACTTGAGAGGCACATGGTACTGTATATGCAACACACTGGCGGTGTTCCATCAATGTTATGACTTTGGCTTAATATTTACTTTCAGTGGAGGCTGTGAGCAATAATTTAGTTTCTTTAAACTATTACCAGAAAAATGTATACAATTAAATAATATACACAACTTAATTATTGCAAAGTGATGGTCTTTGAGTGATGGTTCCTTGAAAGCAGTGATAAGAATGAGCATGGAAGTTAAAAAGTTACTACATGACAGTTGTGATACCAACTCTAATGTACGGAAGAAGCTTGGACATTGTTGGAAGGACACAAGTCAAGAGTGCAGTGGAAATGAGTTATTTAAGAGGAGCAGTCACGTGGAGAGACAGGCTGATGAATGAGGATATAAAGGATTGTGGTGTGGATGTGGATGTGATCGTTATGAGGAACACAATGAGGTGGTTTGGCCATGTGGAGAGGATGGGAAAGACTGAAGAGTGTATGTGAGTGAGGTGGAGGAAGAAAGGCCGAGGATGAGATGGAGAGGTATATGAGAGAGGTGAGTTGGGAGCAGGGCAGTGAAATGGCAGGGGACAGGGCGACTTAGGCGATTTGTTTGTGGCCACCCCAAACGGGATTGATCTGGCAATAGATAATAGAATTATTGCTGCTTTGAGTGTAAGGAATCTAGTGCTAAATTTGGTCATTACTTGCAAATCTAATTTTGTTTACCAAATGTGAAAAAATGCTGGCACTTAAAAAATTATATTAATACAATGAACTACATCAATTTATCACAGTTCCTTAGGTATGGTGCAATACCAGAATGCAATATTTCACCTGTCTCTTCTTGTTTGTTGTTTTTTGCTATGCCTGACTCAATTGGAGCTGACAACTTGCAAAGCTTGAATAGAGTCTATTTCGAGGATCAAGGTCCAAATGAAATAGAGGAACAGAAGAAGGGAAGGGTAGGAGGTAGGAGTACATACAAGGAGAGTGGAATGGTTACAAGAGGATGGGAAAAGACAGAATATATGAGAGAAGTAGAGGAGCGATTGGGTAAATATGGACAGATGGGGGACGTGGAAGGTTGTGCAAGATATTCACAGAAGGAATCTGTGCAGCATGTGAAGTGGTGCGTGGGGTGAAGAGAATACGAAAGGGGTGCAAGGAACAGCATGGTGGAATGAAGAGGTCAGGCTGTGGCACAAAAGAAGAAAGCATATGGTGAGTGGATGAGAAACAGGGTGTGGATGAAGTTGTGAGATGGAAGAAAGAGTTATATGTAGAGAGGAAGGGAAAGGTGAAAGATTAGTAAGAGAAAGTAAGAAAAGAGTGGATGAGAGATTTGAAAGGAATTGAGTGTAAAGTGGAGGGAATGTAAGATAATGTTCTTGAAAGAGGTAAAGACAGTTGGACAGGGTGTTAAAGAAGTTAGCTGAGTGAAAGATAAAATGGTAGATTACTAGTTGAGAAGGGAGAAAAAGTGAGCAGATGGAGGGGACACTTTAAGGAACTGTTGAACATAGAGAATGAAAGTAATAGGAGTGTAATTGGCTGGGGAGTGGCTGGGAGACAGAGGGATGTGAGAAGAGAGGAAGAAATCAGTAGGATGGCAGTTGTGGAAGCAATGAAGAAAGTCAAAATGGGGAAAGGCTCAGGAATTAATGGAGTATGTGGTGAAATGTTGAAGCATGGGGGAGAGATAGTAGTAGAATGGATGTGGAAGATGTGAAGACTGGCCTAGGAAAGTAGAGTCCCGGAGGACTGGAAGTCAGGTATAATTATTCCCTTGTACAAAGGAAAAGGAGAAAAAGAAGTATGTGGTAATCATAGAGGCATTCATCTTCTTAGTGTGGAAAGAGGAAAAGTATATGGTAGGATACTTATTGACAGAGTTTGAGAAATAACAGAGGAATTACTTGGAGAACAACAGGGAAGTTTTAGGAAGGAAGTAGGTGGTAGATCAGATATTCATCTTAGATCTTTAGTGGAAAAGTTTCAGAGAAGAGAAAAAAGTTGTATGCAGCCTTCATGGATTTGGAGAAAGCATATGACAGGGTGGATAGACAAGGATTGTGGATAGGATTAAGAATGTATGGAGTAGATGAGAATTTGTTGGATGCCATGAAGTCTGAAATACATTAATTTCCTTCTAAAAGGCAGAGTAGCAGTAATATTGTGTACTACCGGCATTTGTACAATTTTGTACCGTAAGAGTGGTACTTCCCTCCTCAGTTAACTTAAGTGCTATTATAAATGTGACAGTCTGCCTCTCACAGTCCTACCCCGACATTCACACTTCTCACTTTCCACACCCAACTGTCATCCTCCATCCGCTCCACATGCCCAAACCATCTCAATCTACCCCTCATCACCACAACACCAATACACTTCAGTCCCAAACCATCTCAATCTACCCCTCATCACCACAACACCAATACACTTCAGCCCCCCCCAGGCCTCACATCCAAGGACACACTACACATCCTTTTAATCACTGTCATTTCTGTATATTTGAGCCTACAGATCTCATCTTCCTTTACTGCCCAGGTCTCATTACCATATAGCATTACACTCCTAATGCATGCTGCATACAAAGATCCTTTAGCAATGAAAGAAACCCTCTCCATGTCAGGAGAGGTAATAGCTCCCTGAACTTCTTCCAACTCCACTCACTCTGGCCACAGAACTGTCTCCAGCCCCACCTCCAGCACATAACAGGTGCCCCAAATGACAAAACTCTTCCATATACCGTACTCAAGAGACTCACTAGCATGATCAATACTTTCAACCTGACAATCTTAAATGCTCTCCCCAACACACCACACACATGAAATCAACATTACCTTGCAGTCTACCTCTAATACCACTTCATCTCTTATGCACCCACTTATCACAAGCACTGCACAAGATGGAGTTAGAACTGGAGAGGTCATACTGTATATAACATTCAATTACTCCTTCCCTAAATGAGGTCTCCCTGATGCTGCATAAAATCAATTAGATGTAACAAGAATAAATAAAATACTTCACTGGAGGGATAAATTAAAATATGAGGAACATGCTTGTCACTGAATACTCAAATGCAGGTCTAAAGTAGGATAAATCTAACACTAAAATCAGGCAATATATTCTTTTTTGACTCCAGTTATTTGTAAGTTAAAAAAAATCAACAGCATTTCCTAGCACCAAATCTGGAATGTTACAGAAAGAAATAATATAAAGGCTAAGCTGTTAAAAGAGTGGCTAATACTGACATGCAACAGAAATGAAGGAGTGATGTGATGTGGATGTGATAATGTTAGGAGATATACACTGAGGTGGTCTGGCCATGTGATGGAGTGAGAGACTAACTAGGAAAGTGTGAGTGAGTGAGGTGGAGGGGATGAGAGGAGCAGAGGAGACTAAGGATGATGTGTAGGGATAGAGTAGAGAGGCATATGAGAGGTGGGTGTAAGTAGGGAGAAGGGCAACAAAATAGCAGGGGATAGGGTTACATGCAGGCAATTTGTTTGTGGCCACCACTTACAGCATTAAAGAGTCTGGCTATAGGTAGATAGATATATAGATAGATTGACAGACAGATAGATGGGTAGATAGATAGATGGACAGATAGACAGTGCAGATTGCCTGCCTCATCCAACATACTTGACAGAGTGACTTATGTGGTGCCACAGCTCAGACAGGATGCACAACTCGGGGCCTCTGGAGGTCCATGTAGAGGTCAACCTGAGAACAACAAATTAATTATTATTTCTACGCATTTCACTGATATCCCAAACTGATGACCTTATCTAAGTCACAGTTCACTACCAGTCTTTAACCCAACATATACTTGTGTGTACTAGCTGACAACCATAAATATTTCTATCTATATATCTTTCTATCTGTAGCCAGACGCCATAGTCTTGTTAGGGGTGGCCATTTGTCTTTTAGTTGTTTTAATGGGAGGGGCACTAACCCTCCACCAACCCACTTGTTGACAGGTAGGGAAATATATACATACATTCATTAAAACTCTGCACTGTTTCCTCTCAAGGAATCCCCATATTGGTGTTGGCCATGGTACAGCCAATGTTTCCTATGGACTGCAAGCTAAACCAAGTGCCAAAACCAGCTAATTACTTCCCAACAGTTGCTGGAAGCTGATGGGTAAAAAGACATTATAGATGTGTGGTTAGCAAACAATATGACTCTCACCTTCAACCTAGATTCTGTGTAAAGACAGTTAGAAAAGAAGATCAGCAAATACTTGTACAGTAACACCTTGATACACGATACCCCTAGATATGATACCCCGGCTTTACGATGGGGGTAGAAATACCACCATACCCCACCTAACGATGGCCAAACCCTGGTTTAACGATGTGTTTTGATTTTTTTTTCAATTCTGATGATATTTTAGACTAAAATTGTGTTTAGGTTGATTTACAAACTCTTTTAGACTTAGATTATTGTGTTTTAGCCACAGGTGGGGTGAACATTGTCATTTTGGGGTACAGTTTACTAAACTTGATTTTTCCGGACTATATTTGACAATTTTCATATTTTATTTGTTGGTTTTAGTGAGTTATTTACAGGTGTTAGCTTAGGTTAGCTTCTTTTACAGT
>NC_136992.1:30960532-31050532 GCF_032717465.1 Coenobita brevimanus | reverse complement strand
TGTTCCTTCCAAGAGAAGAACAAAATACAAGAGAGAGCCAAATTCAAGATTCGATCATTTCGAGATGCCTGGACACACTGCGTTTAAAAGACTGGAGATCATAGGAAGCAGGAAATACAGACAGAGGGAGACAGTTCCAGACGTCATACTTCTTGTCCATGCTTTGAAATTTACTGCAGAAGTTAAAGATATTTTTTTCCTATGTCTTTACTCTTGAGTTTGTACTTAAGTTGGCGCTTGAGTTGGAATTTAATTTGTCACTTGAGTTGGGACCATGTTTTGCACCTGAGTTGGCACTTAAGTTTGCTCTTGAGTAGGGACTTTTGTACGTAGGTTGGCCCTTCAGTTGGGACTTAGTTTAGTGCTTGAGTTGGGACTTACGGTGCTTGAGTTGGGACTTAGTTTAGTGCTTGAGTTGGGACTTAGGCTGGCACTTGGGTTGGGACATACGTTGGCGTTTGAGCTGAGACTTAAGTTGGAGCTTGAGTTTGGACTTAAGGTAGCGCTTGAGTTAGGACGTGAGTTCGTACTTGTGTTAGGACTTAAGTTGGTACTTGTGTTTGGACCCAAGTTGGTACCTGTGTTGGGACTTGATTTGGCACTTGAGTTTGAACTTTAGTTGCCACTTGAGTTGGGATTTAAACTGACACTTGTGTTGGGACTTAAGTTGGCAATTGTAAAGTTGGCACTTGTTTTGGGACTTAAGTTGGCACTTGAGTCGGAGCTTAACACTTGAGTTGGCATTTGAGTCACCACTTGAGTTGGCACTTCAATTGTCACTTTAATTGACAGTTAAGTTGGGCCTTGTATTGGGATTTGAGTTGGGCCTTGAGTTGTGACTTGACACTTGAGTTGGCACTTGAATTGGCATTTGAGCTGACATTATTTGGCACTTGAGTTTGCACTTAAGTTGACATTTGAGTTGGCACTTTTGTTCACACTTAAGTTGGCACTTACATTGACACTTGAATTTGGCACTTACGTTTTTATTTTCTCTTATCATACTTCAGAACCACAGGTGTTAAAGTGGACGGGCGTTTGAACCGAGTGTGAGACACAAGTGTTGTTGGCGTCGCTTCATAGGCTGTTGCTTGGATTTGCTGGATTTCCCTCCATTGTCCTCCTTACTGCGATCTTGCCTTGTTCCCGCTGCACCCTCCAAAGGTATGCTATTTGGCTTCTGCTAATTCTGTACTCGTTTTACTCTAACTTGGCCCAAATTTTCCATCCCTCCAACCTGAATGCTGAGTTGTAGCAATAGATTAATGCTAGAAAGTGTAAGTCACAAAAAAGTGGTATGGAAAGGGAGCCGTAGCGTTGTCCGTTTCTGCCAATGACCCATGTGAAGTAAGCTGCAAAAGGACGAAAATTTGGGCCATTTACAATGAAAAAATAATATACTGCGTGATACAATGATAATCTAGGACGTTGTGGACAGTTGAGAAGTTTGTGGTTTCCAATAGAGGGACAGGAAGACAGAGACAGACAGATAGAAGACAGACAGACGCAGGGTAAGGAGACAGACAGAGGAGACGAAGCGTCGCGTTATTATGAGTGTAGTTGACTTCATAGAACATTGCATTATAGTTGTGCCCAAACTTTAATAGCACGTCGTCTTATGTATAACTAAAGTCGTTTGACGTGTAGTGAACTAACACACACACACACACACACACATAACCACACACAACGACATACTCGTATAACCACACACACACACACACACACACACACACACACACACACACACACACACACACACACACACACACACACACACACACACACACACACACACACACACACACACACACACACACACACACACACACACACACACACACACACACACACACACACACACACACACACACACACACACACACACACACACACACACACACACACACACACACACACACACACACACACACACACACACACACACACACACACACACACACACACACACACACACACACACACACACACACACACACACACACACACACACACACACACACACACACACACACACACACACACACACACACACACACACACACACACATGCAACTACATGAAACCGTTCATGCCTTACTCCACCGTGAACACAACACATCCACATACCCAACAACACCCCCCCACACACACATACATAACCACACACACACACATACTCGTATAACCACACACACACACACACACACACACACACACACACACACACACACACACACACACACACACACACACACACACACACAACCACATACTCGTATAACCACACACAACGACATACTCGTATAACCACACACACACACACACACACACACACACACACACACACACACACACACACACACATCAAACCGTACCGTACACCCCTTACCCCACCGTACACACAACGCATCCACATTACTAACCACACACACACACACACACACACACACACACACACACACACACACACACACACACACACACACACACACACACACACACACAATCACATATTCGTATAGCCACACACACACACACACATAACCACACACAATCACATATTCGTATAGCCACACACACACACACACACACACACACATACACAAACACAAGTATTCTAAGATGGGCCTTGCTGATAGAGGTGTGTGTGTGTGTGTGTGTGTGTGTGTGTGTGTGTGTGTGTGTGTGTGTGTGTGTGTGTGTGTTGTGAGGTGGGCAGGTTGCCATGGTAACACAGATGCCCTGCACCAGCCAAGCTAACACCATACGTATTGCCCACTGAGTCTCGCACTTTATATAAAACATCTCTGTACTCATATCTGATCCCAATATTGTAGTTTTTTTTTTTTAAATCACAATACGGTAAAACATACTCGAACTTGATTTTTGAAAATGATCCATGAATATTAAAGTTTTCTGTGGCAAGAAATGAAGAAGGTGTTTGGTGGTGGGGTGGAGTGGGTGTCTAGCGGTGCATTGTGGTGAGACACATACACCCACAGGCACATAATTACACAAACTTACACACACACACACACACACACACACACACACACGCTAAAACATAAGGTTATATCTTAAAACATTGGTCAGGGAAACAATTAGGTTATCCTATCTACAAGTCAGTATTTGTCATCTGGATTATTCTGGACAGTGGACAGTCACATTGGAATAATTAAGCACGGCAATGGGTACGGAAAAGGCACGGAAAAAAAAGTAATTTCGTACCGTACCGTACTTAAAGAAATGTCGTACCGTAATTTGGCACCGTTCTTACTGGTGAAAAAAATACCATACCGTACCGTACTTCCCTACAGTACCGTCCCGTACTTTTGGGGCGCCTACGTGTGTGTGTGTGTGTGTGTGTGTGGAGGGGGGAGGGGAGAGGAAGAGGAGGAGGAGGAATTATAGAGGAAAGAGTACATAAAGAGAAGAATGCAAGGAAGGTGGAAGGAAGAATGTGGAAAGGAGCAGGGAGGAGAAAGAAAAGATGAAGTTAAGGGGTATATGGAAAAGAGAATGAAACAGAGAGGGATACATGAGAGAGAGGGGAGAAAGAAAGAGAAACAACAGGAAAGGGATGGAAAAGAAAGCAAAAGGGAAAAAAGAGGAGATGAAAGGGGGAAAGGAGGTAGGATACAGGAAAGAACACAGACGACATAAGAAAGAGGAAGTGTAAGGAGATGTCGAAAAGAGAAGAAGAGGGAAAGAAATACCGAAATAGAAAACGCTAGTTACATGGATAACTGATATATTTTTCGTTCCTGGACTAGGCACATTTTACCCCTCTCCTATTCTGTCCTACTTTAGCCTGAACCAACCCATCCTAACCTACTTTTCTCTGCCCTACACTACCCTACCCCAGCCTACCCTGCCCTAGCGTTCCCTACCCTATCCTACCGCTGGGGTCTCCTGAAGGGATACTGGTTCTTAGGTTTTTGCCAGGCTTAGGGAGGTGGAGGAGATTAAGGTGTTGGACATCCGTTCTGGGGGCGGAGAGACTTACAACATTCCTTTGTCTTGGTGTAAACTTTGGTCTACCCTTTCCCTGTCATGACACTTCTCCGGAGTCGATAATATTCCCCATGCAGTGCTGAGGTACCTGGATGATGAAGCAGTGTCCTTCCTCCTGGGTCTTATAAATAGAATTTGGAGAGATTCGTCCACTCCTGCTTCTTGGCGGGGGGCTGTTGTCCTACCGTTTCACAAGCCAGGTATTGCAGGTCACCATCTTGGTTTGCGTGGTAGGTTGCCTTTACTGATTATGGAATTTTTCCGTATTGGTGCCACCTTGTTTCCCTCATATCCTCAAGAGGAGGGAGTGCCTCAAACTAGTGTCCTTAGTGTCACCGTCTTTGCTAAAGTTCAGGAAGATTTTGTTGGCTCTGTTCCGGAGGGAGTGTCTGCCTCGCCGTATCCTCGCTATCCACATCCGTTTGGGTACAGGGTGAAGGCTGCCATGGGGGATGTGGATGTTCCAACCTTTCTTGTTTGTCCTGTGCGTGTACCAAGGATGGCTCCCTGGCTCCTCTCAGGGGTACAACCGTGTGTTTACTTTCCTGAGAGAGGGGCCTTTCTTTCCTCACAGGCGGCTCTTTGCTATTTTTTTAGAACATGCTTCCTCTCACAGTGTCTCGATTCTCGTATGTACTGATGGATTGAAATCCCATGAGGGGACAGGCTTGGGTGTTATATTTCCCGATTTCATTCGTGGTAGGAGTCTTCCCGCCATCGTATCTACTTTTATCGCAGATCTTACTGCTATTTTACTCGCAGTCAAATTGATATTTAGCTTCCCTCCTGTTTGTTATACAGTTTTTAGCGACTCTGCCGATCTCCATTTCGTGTTTTCCCGTCCAATCCTCTTTTGTTGTCTACAGTGTTTTAGAATGGCTGTGCTTGCTAGGGACTGCTTTGTGGTTTTGTACCATTGTGGGCAATGAGCATGCTGACGCTCTGGCAAAGGCTGCTGCCTCTCGCCCATCTTCACCTCTCCCCTGCCTCGCTCAGTGATATTCATCTAACCACTCACTGTTTGCTCCCACTGGCAGAGTAGGTGGCATGCGGTGGGGGCCAACAAAATGTGTGATATTTGTGGATAAACGGGCCCCTTCATTTGCCGAGGTCTGAATGCAGGTGGGAGACGGCTTTATGCTGGCTCCGAATGGGCCATTCCTGGTTCTCTCATTGATTTTTAATGGAGGACTCTCCCCCTACTTTCTGTGTGGAATGCTTCGTCCCCCTGACTCTTCGGCTTTTGCTGATGGTGTCCACTGTTGGGGAATTGCGCCATCGTTACCTCTCTGAGCACCGGGCAGGAGAGGGATTGTAGTCTTCTGTTGGTACTTGGAGAGGATGCTTGTTGTGGTGGAGGGGGAAACCTTTGCTTGGTGTAGGCAGCTGCACTACCGTGTAAAATTTAGTATACAGTGGTTTTAGTGTTCTTAGTGTTTTAGTGTTTTTCTTGTTTTAATTATCAATTGTATTTTGTGTGTGTGTGTGTGTGTGTGTGTGTGTGTGTGTGTGTGTGTGTGTGTGTGTGTGTGTGTGTGTGTATGTGTGTGTGTGTGTGTGTGTGTGTGTGTGTGTGTGTGTATGTGTGTGTGTGTGTGTGTGTGTGTGTGTGTGTGTGTGTGTGTATGTGTGTGTGTGTGTGTATGTGTGTATGTGTGTGTGTGTGTGTGTGTGTGTGTGTGTGTGTGTGTGTGTTTCATCTTTTCGAGTGCTTTTATTCTCGTTGTCGTCCGGCGGCATATGACCCTGGTTGTTGTATCGCCAGATTTTATTGTATATACTTATTCAGTTCAATTTACCCTACCCTACTCTTCTCAACCCTACACTAGCCTACCTCAGCCTACCCTGCCATTGCCGACCCAACTCTACCCTACTTTAACCTACCCTCCCCTGTACAGCCCTTTCACCACTACATTACTTTTCCTGTTTTCTTCTCTCTACCTTCGGATGATTTTCTTCACCTCTACAGTAGAGAGAAATTTCGAACTGGAAGGGTTAAATACTGCCATCATCAACCCCATCTCTATCAGGGGATCTCCTAAGCTGAATAAAATCGTGCGGTCAGCTAGGACAATGAAAATAAGTTGTTCTCGGCTTGAAAGATTAAATGATTCTGTCCCGTCATCCTAAGAGGGTTTTCTGAAGCTGTAGGATATCGTTAGAAGCTAACAAAGAGTAAAAGTGACATCCGCAAACCGAGAGCTCTGCGTCCAGCGCTCCGCGGTTCAAGTCCCAGAGGTGGACAGATGTTTTGACGTGTAGACGTTACCAGGGCGTAGCTTGGTGGCCTACCCTTTAATATTCTGGACTAATGGTGGTCTAGCCTTGTGCCCCTGCGCTCCACCTCATAAAAAAAACAAAAAAAAAAAGGAAAGCCAAGGGTCATGAATGAACTAAAGGACTGAACTAAGCGGGGAAGAACAAAAATCGTAGAGAAGATCGCCCCAGATTTGATGAGACAGTGTAGTATAACTGAGTGAAATAGGCGTTGTATATGACGGAACTAAACGGCAGTTATACCCACCACTCTTCTGTACCCTACACTACCCTGATTCAGCCTACCCTACCCTACCGAGCCCTACACTACCCTACCCAGCCCCACCCTACCCAGTCCACCACCACCCAGCCCTATCTTACCCTGCCATAACCTATCCTACCCTCCCAAACGCAACTCGACCCATCCCTACCCCATACTGCCAAAACCAACCCAACCTTACCCCAACCTGTCAAGACCGACACAATCCTACCCCACCCTGCCAAAACCAACCCAGTCCTACTCCACCCTGCCAAACCCGACCAATCCTTTCCCACCCTGCCAAAAACCGACCCAATCTTACCCCACCCTGTCAAAACCGACCCGATCCTACTTCACCCAGCCAAAACCGACCCAATCCTACCCTACCCTGCCATAACCGACCCATCCCTACCCTACTCTGCCAAAACCAACCCAATTCTACCCCACCTTGCCAAATGCGACCCAATCCTTGCCCACCCCGCCAAAACCGACCCACACCTACCCTACCCTGTCCAAACCTACCCAATCCTACCTCACACTTCCAAAACCGACCCAATCCTACCCCACCCTGCCAAAACCGTTCCAATCCTACCCCACCCTGCCAAAACCGTTCCAATCCTACCCCACTCTACCAAAACCAAGCAAACCCTACAAAACCAACTCAATTCTACTCCACTCTGCCAAAACTGACCTAATCATACCCCACCCTGCCAAAACCGACCCAATCCTGCCCCACCCTGCCAAAACCAACCGAAACCTAACCTATACTTTGCCAAAACAGACCCAACCCTTCCCCACCCTGACAAAACCGACCCATACCTATCCCACCCAGCCAAAACTGAGCCATTCCTATCCCACTCTGCCAACTCTGACCCAATCCTACCCCACCCTGCCAAAACCGACCCATCTCTACCCCACCCTGCCAAGACCGTCCCATCCCTACCCCACCCTTCCAAAACCGACCCAATCCTACCCCACCCTGCCAAAACCGACCCAATCTTACCCCACCCTGCCATATCCGACCCAGTCCTACCCCACCCTGCCAAGACCGACCCGTCCCTACCCCACCCTGCCAAGACCGACCCGTCCCTTCCCCACCCTGCCAAGACCGACCCATCCCTACCCCACCCTGCCATAACCGACCCAATCCTACCCCACCCTCCAAAAACCATCCAAGTCCTACCCCACCCTGCCAAAACTATCCCAGTCCTACCTCACCCTGCCAAAACCGACCCAACCCTACCCCACCCTGGCATAACCGACCCAACCCTACCCTGCCCTAACCAAACCAATCTTATCTAACTCATTTTTCACTCTAACACTTTCTTCAGTTTTCTTCATTCTTTCTCCAGACGATTTTCTTCAGCTCTGGAGAGGAATTTTGAATTTGAGGGGTTAGATACAGCCAGCATCAACCCCTTCTCTGTCAGGGGATCTCCTAAGCTGAATAAAATCGTGCGGTCAGCTAGGACAATGTAAATAAGTTGTTCTCGGCTTGAAAGATTAAATGATTCTGTCCCGTCATCCTAAGAGGGTTTTCTGACGCTGTAGGATATCGTCAGAAGCTAGCAAAGAGTAAAAGTGACATCCGCAGACCGGGAGCTCCGCGTCCAGCGCTCCGCGGTTCAAGTCCCAGAGGTGGACAGATGTTTTGACGTGTAGACGTTACCAGGGCGTAGCTTGGTGGCCTACCCTTAAATATCATGGACTAATGGTGGTCTAGCCTCGTGCACCTGCGCTCCACCTCATAAAAAAAAAAAAAAAAAGGAAAGCCAAGGGTCATGAATGAACTAAAGGACTGAACTAAGCGGGGAAGAACAAAAATCGTAGAGAAGATCGCCCCAAATCTGATGAGACAGTGTAGTATAACTGAGTGAAATAGGCGTTGGCTATGACGGAACTATTATGATTTGTGATTATAATATGGAGTCCTAACACCCTGTCCAAACCGACCCAATCCTACCTCACCCTGCCAAAACCGACCCAATCCTACCTCACCCTGCCAAAACCGACCCAATCCTACCCCACTCTGCCAAAACCAACCAAATCCTAACCCACGCTGCCAAAACCAACCAAAACCTATTCTATACTCTGTCATAACCGACACAATCCTACCTCACCCTGACAAAACTGACCCAGTCCTACCCCACCCTGCCAAAACCGACCCAACCCTACCCGACCCTGCCAAAGCCGATCCAACCCTACCCCACCCTGCCCAAAAAAACTCAATCCTACCCCACCCTGCCAAAACCGAACCATTCCTACCACACCCTGCCATAACCGACCCAGTCCTACCCCACCCTGCCAAAACCGGCCCAATCCTTCGCCGCCCTGCCAAAACTAACCCAACCTTACCCCACCCGGCCATAACCGACCCAACGCTACCCCACCCTGCCACAACCGTCCCATCCCTACCCTACTTTAACCAAACCAGTCTTATCTAACTCATTGTCCACATTAACACTTTTTTCCATTTTCATCTTTCTTCCTCCAGACGATTTTCTTCAACTCTGGAGAGAAATTTCGTACTGGAGGGGTTAGATACAGTCACCATCAACCTCTTCACTACGAGGGGATCTCCTAAGCTGAATAAAATCGTCCGGTTACCTAGAACAAAGTAACTAAGTCATTCTCTGTCTGAAGGGGTTATTGTGTCTGTCCCATCATCCCGAGAGGGTTTCTTTAAGCTCCAGGAAATCGTCTAAAGGTAGCAAAGTGTAGCCTAAACATGACGTCAGCACTTGGTCTAGGCGCCACAGATCGAGTCCGGAGGTGAACAAAGGTTTTTATATCATATAGACGTTTTATATTTTATATTTTGCAACTTTCAGAGGCATTGACTCAGCTTTAGGAGTCTTATGGATAGGCTCAATCAAACGTATCGAACCACCCATGTTAGAAAAAACAGCTTGCAGAAATGCGTCCTCGTACTGAAGGGGCGGAATGGACAGATCGAGTGACTAAGATATTGAATTATGTATATGACTGATTTTGTTGTTATTTCTATTATTATTATTATTATTATTATTATTTCAGGCAAATGTCCCAGGCTTCTAGACTGGCTGACTAGCGACTATTATTAAGTCTCCCGTGGCTCCGTGCTCCTTCCACTCAAGAGCCTGCACTTCACGCATTCCACGCACAAGATGGCGCCACCGCTGCATTCCTGCGAAGACGAGAGGTCAAGAGGACGACACTTGCTTTTTGTTTGTTTGTTTATTGTAATTGCTTAAAGTTGTGATCCCTCGAACTTGAATGCTCAGTTGTAACTATAGATAACTAGAATACGATGCTAGTCACGAAGAAGGGCTATGAAAAGATACAGAGCTCGTAGTATTGGCTGGATGAATCACTCTTGCGTGATAATCAAAGACGGTGAATAAAACCCACACTTGTAGACGAAGAATATAATTACCAAACAGTTTCGGTGGACACTGCCACCATCTTCAGTGGTCAAGATAGTGAGAGGGAGTGACATACTGGGTATACAAGGGTTCCTTTTTATGCGTGTGTGTGTGTGAAAGGGTGGGGTAAAGGTGAGGTGGGGTGGGGTAGATTGTAAGCGGGGATTAACCCAAGGGGGATTTTGGGGGGGACATTACCGGACAGGTTAGGTGTAATTCCTATCTGACCTTACCTGTGTCGTAGCAGGAAGGTCAGATAGGAATTACACCTGACCTGTCCGGTAATGTCCCCCCCAAAATCCCCCTTGGGTTAATCCCCGCTTACAATCTACCCCACCCCACCTCACCTTTACCCCACCCTTCCACACACACACACGCATAAAAAGGAACCCTTGTAGTGTCAGTATGTCACTCCCTCTCACTATCTTGACCACTGAAGATGGTGGCAGTGTCCACCGAAACTGTTTGGTAATTATATTCTTCGTCTACAAGTGTTGGTTTTATTCACCGGCTCGTAGTATTTTTTTCTTTTAACTAAGATACATGAAATAAGCTGCAAAAATGCGAAAATACGAGCTTACTTAATGTAAATGAATTATAGTACGTTCAAGATGGAGGGAAGGCATTTTGTATTTTGTTTGTGATGTTATAGTGTCTCTCAGGATCCTAGGATCCTGTCTCGGCTGAACCAAATTGTCTGGCGTCAGCTGGAACATGATGCTAGAGTTATATAGGTCGTGAGGGGGTTAATGATGACGGTATTGACACTGTCAGGCTCCTATGACTCACTCAGTCGAATAAAATCGTCTGAGTCAGCTGAAATGGGGTACTAGAGTTGTCCCAAGCACCAGAGGGTTAAGAATCTTAACCCTCTGGTGCTTGGGACAACTCTAGTATTCCATTCCAGCTGACAGACGATTTTGTTCGGCTGAGTGAGTCATAGGAGCCTGACAGTTACTACACTGTCACCATTAACCCCCGCATGACCGGCATAACTCTGGTATATCATGTTCCAGCTGACGCCAGACAATTTGGTTCAGCCGAGTGGGTCTGGGGCCTGGGGGGCACTAAATGAATATATCCAAAAAATATTAAAGGGGGGGCTATATCAATTTTGCCACAGGAGGTATACCAAAATTGGACTTTTTAATAAAACCCCCTCCTCTCTCACTCCCTGTGTTTTGTATATGTCCCTCTCTGTCGGGTGTCTGCTGTCTGCCTGTGGTGTGTCTGTCCCACCCTCTGTGTGTGTGTATGTGGTGTGTCTACTGTGTGAAGGTGGCTGTGTACGTGCCTTGTGTGTATGTGGTGTTTACTGTGTGAAGGTGGCTGTGTACGTGTCGTGTGTGTCTACTGTGTGAAGGTGGCTGTGTACGTGTCTTGTGTGTGTGTATGTGTGTGCATCTTGATGTGTGTATGTATGTAGTAGTATGTGTAAGTGTCTTTGTGTGTGTGAGCTGAATGTAAGTATGGGGCCTTGTGGTTTTAAGGAAAGCCTGCTACGCAAACTTCCCTCAGCCACATTTTAAAGAAACCTCTATCACACCGGGACTTGAACCCAGGTCCTCCTGATCAACAGGCCAGCACCATGCTGACCATGCTACCGCGGCCCCATAAGGGTAGCGGCTAAAACTTCTACTGTATTTTATTTCTTTACATGTTACAAAAAATGAGAAATTGAAAAACATGCACAGACTAAACTAAATTTTCATGTACCTATTAATGTCGCTTTAGGAGGAGATATCTCGAAATTTCCTGAGCTACTTGGAATACCTAAGCCTGCAGTTTAATGCTAATCATGAACAAGTGCTATGGAAAGAATATAGAGCAGTTGCTACTTATATAAAGGGAGAAAGTAAAAACTGCAACTTAGACTGCTATCCAACAGCAGGACTTAAACGATTAACCATATATAACATAAACTTAACACACTGAGTGACACAGAAACTAAACATATGATACAAATTCTTTAATGAAACTTATAATGAGAGTACAAATGACAAAATATACACTGCACAGGAAGACAGTACAGTACTCAGTGGTCATACTCTGAGAATGAAAGCCTATCTGTTGTACCGATTTATAAACGGAAGAGATGAATCGCTAAATTTGATCCACAGTAAAAAATAATAATAATAATAATAATAATAATAATGAATACATAAAACAATAAAGACAAACCATATTGACTACATGTCCACCCTAAACTGACAAAAACCTGGCATCTCTCCACCTTGAATGCTGAGCTGTTTCTAGAGATAAAGACTAGATTATCATGCAAATCACAATGAAGATCTATGGGGAGGATGCAAAACCATAATACTGTCTTATTCTGCCACTTAGATACAGGAACTAAGCAGCAGAAGGACTAAAATTTGTCAAGGTGAGCCAACTACAATGACACAGATGAAGTCTGAGATTATATAATGTGTAATCATGAACTGATTGCATCATTCAGTAAAGATTACAAAAGGAAAAGCTATCAAATCTGAAAGTGTAAGTACTATACAAGATATGATTAACCTTGTACATCCATATTCTGAGATATGCTTCCTATATCATAGCCTACACACAAATTCATCCCCCTCAACAGTAATGGTATATTCCTGCTGTCTCCTGACTTCCAATCAACTTATGAAACCTCTCTCCTAATTCTAGAAGGTATGTTAAGAGAAAATGTGAATATTGATGAGATACAGTTTGGGTTTATGTCAGGCAAAGGGACCACAGATGCCATGTTCATTGTTCGACAGTTTCAGGAAAAAATATATAGGAAAGAAAAGGGAATTGTACTTTGTTTTTGTTGATTTGGAGAAGACCTTTGACAGAGTCCCTAGAGAGGTGGTGAAGTGGGCAATGAGAAAGCTTGGGATCAAGGAGTGGCTGGTTAGGGTGGTTATGGCCATTTATGTGGGTGCTCACACCCAGGTAAGTGTGAATGGAAATTTGAGTGACAAGTTTTCCAAGAATGCTGGTGTGCACCAGAGGTCAATTTTGAGACCCTTGTTGTTTATCATGGTACTTGAAACCCTCTTATGTGACTTCAGAAATGGACTCCCGTGGGAGATGATGTATGCTAATGATCTGGTGTTGATTACAGAGAATGAAAGGAAGGCGGAGGAAAGATTTGGGAAGTGCAGAGATGGTATGAAACACAAGGGCTCAAAGTAAATGCAGATATTACTAAAGTGATGGTGTATAGGGCTGGTGGCAGTACTGTCAAAGAAGAGGGAGAGTGGCCATGTGAGATTTGCCACAAGGGCGTGGAAAGTAATTCCATCTTGTGCAGTCTGTGATAAGTGAGTGCATAAGATATGTAGTGGTACTAGAGGTAGACGCAAGATAATGCTGATTTCATGTGTGCCGTGTGTCGGGGAGAGCAGGTGATGATTGTCAGGCATGGAAGGACTGACCTTGTTGGTGAGTCTCTCGAGTATGTGGAAGAGTTTTGTTATTTGGAAGACATGTTATGTGCTGGAGGTGGGGCTGAAGCTAGCTCTGTGGCTAGAGTGAGGAGTTGTTGGAAGAAATTCAGTGAGCTGTTGCCTCTCCTGACACTGAGAGAGCTTTCCCTCTGTGCTAAGGACCTCTGTATGTGTCATGTGCCAGGAGTGCAATACTGTATGGTAGTGACACTTGGGCAGCAAAGGAAGAGGATATTTGCAGGCTTAAACATACAGAAATGACAATGAGTGGGTGGATGTGCAGTGCGTCCTTGAACGCGAGGCCTTGGGGGGCTAGGTTTATGACTGAAGAGTTGAGAGCAAGGATGGGACTGGAATGTGTTGTTGTGATGAGGAGGTGCTGACTGAGATTGGCTGGACATGTGGAAAGGATAGGAGCTGACAACTGGGCGCAGAAAGGGATGTGTAAACGTTGGGGGTAGGGTTGCGTGAGGCAGACCAAAGAAGAGCTGGGATGAGGTCAAAGAGTGTGACCTCAGGGATAGGGGACTGCATAGGGAAGTTGCCAAAGATCTAGCAGCATGGATATCACTAGCACTCAGAAATTTTATGCTATCCTTAACCATGCTATACCTAGATCTAGGTTTGGCTGCAATTATTTGGAGAGGGAACAAAATGATGAAGATTCCAAACCTGAACACTGACAGAAGAGCCAAACCCTCCTGTTTTGTGCCCATTTTGGGCCTGTCTGAACCTGAATCCCTGGGTTACCCACAGCACATCCTACCAACTCAGTTGCCTGGCCAAAGCTACAATTCCCTACATCGTCATCTGGGAAGAAAGCATACAATGAATGGATGAGAAATAGGGGCGTGGAAGAAGTTGAGAGTCGGAAGAGAGAGTTATATGTAGAAAGGAAGAGAGAGGTGAAGAGATTAGTAAGAGAGAGTAAGAAGAGAGTGGATGAGGAATTTGGAAGGAATTTGAGTGTAAAGTGGAGGGACTGTAAGAAAATGTTCTGGAAGGAGGTGAAAAGAGTAAGACAGGGTGGAAGTGAAGTTAGCAGGGGAGTGAAAGATAAAAATGGTAGATTACTAGTGGAGAAGGGAGAAAAAGTGAGCAGATGGAGAGAACACTTTAAGGAATTGTTGAACGTAGAGGATGGAAGTAATGCGATTATAAGTGGCTGGAGAATGGCTGGGAGAAGGAGGGAGGTGAGAAGACAGGAAGAAATCAGTAGGAGAGAAGTTGTGGAAGCAATGAAGAAAGTTAAATCGGGGAAAGCCCCAGGAATTGATGGAGTGTGTGGTGAAGTGCTGAAGCATGGGGGAGAGATAGTAGTAGAATGGATGTGGAAGATGTGCAGATTGGCCTGGGAGGAAGGTAGAGTCCCGGAGGATTGGAAGTCAGGTATAATTATTCCCTGGTACAAAGGAAAAGGAGAAAAAGAAGTGTGTGGTAATCATAGGGGCATTTGTCTTCTTAGTATAATGGGAAAGTGTATGGTAGGATACTTATTGACAGAGTTAGAGAAAGAACAGAGAAATTAGTGGGAGAAGAACAGGGAGGCTTTAGGAACGGAAGAGGTTGTGTAGATCAGATATTCATTCTTAGATCTTGAGTGGAAAAGTTTCTAGAGAAGGGAAAGAAGTTGTATGCGGCTTTCATGGATTTGAAGAAAGCATATGACAGGGTGGATAGACAAGGATTGTGGAGAGTGTTAAGAATATATGGAGTAGATGGGAAGTTGTTGAATGCTGTGAAGAGTATGTACGATGGTGCGAAGGCTGCAGTGCGTGTGGATGGTGAACTAAGTGAATTTTTCTCTTTGAAAGAAGGGTTGAAACAGGGATGTACCATGTCTCCATGGTTGTTCAATCTGTACATGGATGGGGTAATAAAAGAGGTACAAGGTAGGGTAGTGGATGTTGGAGTGGCCCTGGCGAGAGAGGATAGTGTTTGGAAACTCCCTGTACTGTTGTTTGCAGATGATACTGTGTTGTTGAATGAAGACGAAGGGGAGATGCAAGGCTTGGTGGATGAGTTTGGGAGAGTATGTAAGAAACGGAATCTGAAGGTGAATGTAGGGAAGAGTAAAGTGATGGTCTTTGAGAGAGGTGAAGTCAGTGAATGTACAGCGAGGTTGGATGGTGAGGAATTGGAAAATGTGAGTACGTTTAAGTACTTGGGTAGTGTGATGAGTAAGGATGGAGGTTTGGAGGGTGAAGTGCTTGAAAGGGTACAGCAGGGAAGAAAGGTTGCTGGCTCTTTGAAAGCAGTGATAAGAAACAGGGAAGTGAGCATGGAAGTGAAAAAGTTACTACATGACAGTATTGTGATACCAACTCTAACGTATGCAAGTGAAGCTTGGACGTTGTTGGAAGGACACAAGTCAAGAGTGAGAGCAGTGGAAATGAGTTATTTAAAAGGAGCCTGTGGAGTCACATGGAGAGACAGGCTGACGAATGATATAAAGGAGCGTTGTGGTGTGGATGTGGATGTGATAGGAAGCGTTAGGAGAACACACTGAGGTGGTTTGGCCATGTGGAGAGGATGGAGGGTGAAAGACTGACGAAGAGAATGTATGTGAGTGAGGTGGAGGGGGGAAGAGGGAGGGGGAGGCCGAGGATGAGATGGAGGGATGGGGTGGAGAGGTATATGAGAGAGGGGGGTGTGAGTTGGGAGCAGGGCAGTGAAATGGCGGGGGACAGGGCGACTTGGAGGCGATTTGTTTGTAGTCACCCCAAACGGGATTGAGGCGTCTGGCAATAGATAGAGATAGATAGAAGATTAAATAACTAAAGCTAACACTGATTTGAACTAATACACATCTGGTCCACAGGTCGTGCTGGAGTCTGCTGCCTTGACGCTGCTTCCTTGCCACACTGGTCATACCCTGCTGAAGTTTGGTCTGCCCTGCCGTGAGAAGCCTGACGGTGGTGTGGTGTCTTCCCCTACTCTGAGATGCCTGGTGGTGGTGTTGGTGGTGGTGGTGGCAGCGGCGGCGGCAGTGGTGGCGGCAGGGTGTCGTGTCTTCCCCAGCCGTGAGATTACTTGCTGCTGCTGCTGGTGATCTGCCCTGACCTGCCGAGAGAAGCCTGGTGGTGATGGTGTGATCTGCCTTGCAAGTTGGGTCGCTCCCCTCCAGGATGTTCTGTGGACAAATGCTACTTTTGAATGCATATTTTATATTGCTGTCTCTGTTAATGTATTCTATACTGAAGTGTTAATAATGAAAACTTAAATTTTCTGTCTTGTTTCATTACCTTTTAAACTGTGGCTCTGACTTAATATAGGTGATAAGTATATGGCGCTCTGCAGTCTTGTGTGTTGTAGGGACGGCTTTTGTGATGAGCTAAGACATTCTGATCGCTTCACCAAATTACTACTCAGCCGTGTGATCAGTGGACATAAAAGATTATACAATACAATGATATACAGCTAAGCATAAAAAAGGTTATGGGAATTCTCCACCATGCAATCAGTGGACCTAAATTAAAGCCTATATTATAAAGCTAAGCCTGAAGAGGGTTATGGGAAGTAGATAATGATGCAGGATAGATACTGGTAATGTTCACTGAGCCGTGCCCGCAACACACAAGAACTGGGTGGCGTAATATATGGACAACCTTGTATAATGAGAGGCCGTAAGTGTGTGCTGACTCACAAACTTGCCATCAATGCCCCGTCATAACTATTACTGTGTCTTGTAGGAAGCACAAAGAAAACAGGCCACAGAATACCTCCTTGTCTCTCGTTCCTCCTACACAAACATACACGCCTTTCACTTTAACTTGACACAGAGTTTCATTTAAAGCATATGAGAATGTCACGCAGATCAGTAGCAGAAACAGCCAATACTACAGCCCAACATCCTTTCCACGGCACTCATTCGTGACTACCATCATATTCTAGTGATAACTATCGCTACTACTCGGCAAACCGTATGGAAACTATGAGCTATCTGTCTATCGATCTATCTATAGCCAGACGACTTAATCCCGTAAGAGGTGGCCACAAACAAGTCGCCTCTATGCCACCCTGTCCCCCGTCATTATGCATCACTCCCCCTAATTCACACCCTCTCTCATATACATCCCAACTCCATCCTCCACTTATAAGTAATACATTAAAACAACCGTGAATTACTGCCGCACAAGCTGATCCCTAATCTTACCCAACACAAACACGAAGGAGCTTTAGAGAACAGAAAACAATACCTTGATAGCAGAAGACACTAAGACCACAAGTACTGACAGCCTACACCAAGAAACATAACTAATTTCAGTCAGAGACCAAGTGAATATGAGAGGCACACAGTTCATCACTTCAGCTCAAGATCCGTCCCACCTTTGTAACCTTATGTTGCATCATCCTCTCCACAAACAAAATCGAGCAACCGCCCAACACTACACAGAGCATCTTTGCAACATATCCCCTCCTCCACCCGACTCTACACTTCCCAGACACATTCACAAACTCACAGACACCCCAGCCAGCCAAAACTTTCTGCCAAACACATACATAAACACACAGACACCCCAGCCAGCCAAAACTTTCTATACCAAACACATACATAAACACACACACACACACATCAGCCAGCCAAAACTTTCTATACCAAACACATACATAAACACACACACACCCCAGCCTGCCAAACCTTTCTATACCAACACATACATAAATACACAGACACCCCAGCCAGCCAAAACTTTCTACCAAACAGCATCCTTCATGTGCCACCACCAAACATACACCCTTCAGACACTACCGAACCCAGAGACACGAGTACACCAACCTTCCCTGCTACAATACTAACACAAAATATAACACACATACAATCCCCTGTGATCATACTGCAAAGTGGCACCCCCACACCACAGCACACCCACTCACTTCCTGCACCACACCACCACAACACAGACAATCCTTCAACATAACACAGGGTTCACATCCAGAGGAGGCTAAGGTGTAACAAGAACAACAACAACAACAACAACTCAGGCCAAGTTAAAGTGAAACGAGTCTAGTTACAAAAGGAAAATTATTTCAAGTTATTTTGTAAGCGCTTCGGGTACACAAAGTTACAAGGCCACAGGGAACGAACTGCATACCGAGGGTTATAATACTGTGGCGGCTTAGGGGGCTTTATACCACCTTTTCTTCAGTGATTTATTGTTCAAGCGAGCGAGCGTACAAAGCAAGCGAGAGAGAACACTATGTGACGTGGTATAATAGGGAGGCAGAGAACAGCGCCAAGACTGTGTTGTCTAGGAAACTATTAAAGCAACAACAGATCTATGGACATCATTAGAAACCTAGTAAAAAAAAAAATAATAGGAGTTACTTGAGGGACTTTTCTCAAAATTTGCCGCGCCAGTTCTGATAAAAGGAAAATAAACGTACCAAACTGAGTACCAGAACCGAGTTATTTTAGTTTTTAAAACTACTGCTGATCTGTTCAGACAGCTGGAAAGCTTATGAAGAAGCAATTGATACTAAAGTTAAATAGACTTAGCTTTTAACATCAAGCGAGATGGATGGATGGATGGATGTGGAATCGTGGATGCTTGGACCGATGGTAGAGTTCCTGCTGTTTCGTCCTTCCACCTGCCGACAAAAATCATCATCAATATCATCATCATCATAATCATCATCATAATCATCATCATCGTAGTTGTCGTCCTCATTACCACCACCATCATCATCATCATCATCATTATTTACACCGTCATTCTCATTATCATTACCATTCTCCTCCTCCTCCTCCTCATCATCATCATCATCATATTATCATCATCACCTACCTTTCTATCTATATCTGTTTATCTATAGCCAGACGCCTTAATCCCGTAAGGGGTGACCACAAGCAAATCGCCTTCATGATGTACTGTCCTCTACCATTTAGCTCAAGTATCCCAGTCATATGTTTCTACTCTTTCCCTCCATCTCATCGTCGGTCTCCCCCTCCCCCTCTACCCTTCCAACTCTACCCTTCCAAGTGCACTCTGGTCATTTTCTTATTCGCCATCCTCTCCACATGGCCAAACCATCTCGAAGTGTTTCTCTTAACGCTTTCACACTCATCCACATCGGCATCACAACGCTCCTTCATCTGCCCATTTGTCTCTCTGTCTCTCTCTGAAACTCCCCATGCTCCTCTCAAGTAGCTCATTTCCACTGCTCTCACTCTTGACTTGTGTCCTTTCAACAAGATCCAAGCTTCACTTCCATACTTTAAAGTGGGAATCACAGCATGCAGTGCCCTTTTTTTCATACTTTCATCCTCAGTTCCCTCTTCCTAACCACTGCTTTTTAGAGAACAAGCAACCCTCCTTCCCTGATGTATCATTTCAGTCACTTCATCCTCTAATCTTCCATCCTTATTCATCATATTACATAAATACTTAAATGCACTCATATTCTTCCATTTCCTGGCTATGCAGCCTCACTGTGCATTCTGTAACCTCATACGTTGAGATGTTAAAGCATCACCACCATCAGCATCAACATCATTATCACCATCAATATCATCACCATCAGCCTGTGACACACCACTGAATGATAAGGACCCTCTCACCTTTCTCCACTCTGATCCATCGATTGTTAGCCAGTTCCGTTATTGCTCGGTAGATCTGCATCATATGATCTCTCAATCTTGTTCTCTGTGCACCTCTTCTTCTCACTCCATCTCTGGCTTGCCATTCAGTTACGCTCGCTCTCCTTCTGTTATCTCTTCTGTGAAAGGCGTGACCTGAGGTGTGTGTGTGTGTGGAGTTACCTGGAAACAAGCTCAGAATTACTAGATGTGGGAGCTTCAGGCCCCTTAGGTTAATCTCCTTGGTGTGGTGTGGTGTGGAAGGGTGGTTGGTGTGGTAAAGTTTGGGGTGGTGTGGTGTGGTGTGGTGTGGTGTGGTGTGGTGTGGTGTTGGGTGGTGTGGTTTGGGGTTGTGTGGTGTGGGGTTTTGTGGTGTGGGTTTTTGTGGTGTGGGGTTTTGTGGTGTGGGGTTTTGTGGTGTGGGGTTTTGTGGTGTGGGGTTTTGTGGTGGCATGGTATGGCGTGTTGTGGTGCTGTGCGGCTTCACTGTCCTTAAAATCTAGAGGAATGTAGAACCTCGTTCGAAAATCATTAGTGAGAAGCAGATGGACATGGCCGCTCTTTGATGTGCCCTGATAAAACGTAAACAAAACGTGTGTTGCATCCTCACAACTAAACCAATATAAATGAGGATAATTATTCCATTTAAATAATTCACGGTCCAGAGAAAGACCAAAACTGAGCTACTATTTCGGACACACATCCATCCCTTTCCTTGCGATAAATAAAGAGACAGTGAACAATGATTTTTGAAACCCATTGAGTGACCTTAGGAATCCAGTATGTTTTTTCAGAATATAGTGTAAATGTTTAGTATTTGTATGGCCAAGAAGAGCAATATCCCTGACCTCATTTGCACTCTTATGATATAACTAGTTCGAGTGTGAGGGAAATGCTGTACACACGCACGCACGCACGCAAATACACACAAGCATGCGCGGACACACACACACACACACACACACACACACACACACACACACACACACACACATTCTCTCTCTCTCTCTCTCTCTCTCCTACACACAGTCACCAACTACATTTGAAGAGAAACGAAAAACAAGAGGTGACTCTGCCATAGACATGAAGATCGTCGCCGTCACCATCATCATCGTCATCACCATCATCATCGTTGTCGTAGTCGTCATCATCATCATCATCATCATCATCATCGCCAGGAGCAACAGCGTCAAGCACAGCAATCATCACAACCCTGTTAAAGAGTTACTACATAAGTTCCATCACCGTCATCATCATCATCATTATTATCCCAACTGCTTCATCATCATTACAATCACCATAATCTCGGTCCAGTTAGTTGGTTCAGGAGTTTCAACATCACTATCATCAGCAGCATCACTATCATCATTATCAATATCATCTCCGACAACCCTATTATCATCATCATCAGCCTGTGACACACCGCCGCAGGATAAGGACCCCTGTTCAATCTAACTTGGCGTAAAATTGCAATCTCTTTCTTAAATTTTGTGTTGTGACAAGGGGTTAACACTAGATTAATGCTAGTCACGAAGAAGGGACGTGGAAATGATGCAGAGCTGTATATTTGTCCAAATTTACCACTGCACTACAGGAAATCAGCTGCAAAAAAACGACGATCTCGGCCTAGGCAAATGAAGGAACGAACAACACCATAATATACTGTTGTGTGTGTGTGTGTGTGTGTGTGTGTGTGTGTGTGTGTGTGTGTGTGTGTGTGTGTGTGTGTGTGTGTGTGCGCATGCGCTTCAGGACAAAATAATTTACATACAATAATTTTTTCCATCACATTGTCCCTCTCATATCTGAATCGCACTTATCAGTATACATTCAGGTCCCAAACTGTACTGTTGGGTGGACATGGACAAGGAGGCAGGCAAGCCTAGTCCACCAGTCTGATCGGAACGAGAATCTACAGGATGACACTCACACTGCTATTTCACTGGTGCTGAGACACCAAGATTGAGGCGGTACAAGGCCTCCTCATCTCCCTCACACCAACAGCCCCCTTGTCTCATCAGAATTACGTCTAGTAGCCTCATAGGTAATATTTCTTTGGGCCATGATACTTCCTGGCTGTCAGTGCGATATCCTTGTGTCCTAATGTAGTCACCTTAATGGCTAAGAACAGCAAATATCCAACACTTACCTCAGGGGACTGATGCAACACCAACACACACACACCCTCGTCCTTCCACTGTCATACGGCCACTAGCAAAAGTAGCCAAGTAGCGACGCCTACCAAGACGACAAACTTGTCCAGCTACTTTTACAACCACTAGATGGTACCCGGGCCCTCTCATGGTAGGGGCAACTCTAGTATTTTATTCCAGGTACTGTTGGGCGATGACATTCAGCTGAGAGTGAGTCATACTACTATAAGAGTGTTAATGCTGTCTCTATTAACTCTCATAATCATACAGGTCTCTTTACCATCCCTACCCAAAAATAAATTGTGTGTGTGTGTGTGTGTGTGTGTGTGTGTGTGTGTGTGTGTGTGTCCATATGAGTATTCATAAATGTGTGTGCATCAGTGTGTGTACTCATCAGTGTGTGCATCAGTGTGTGTATGCATCAGCGTCTGTGTGTATCAGTGTGTGCATACATTGCCGTGTGCGTGTATCAGTGTCTGAATGCATCAATGCGTGCGCATCGGTGTGTTTGTGCCAGCGTGTGTGCGTACATCACTGTGTACGTGCAACAATGCCTGCATGAATCAATATGTGTGTATTGAAACATGTGTGAGTGCATCAATATATATGTACTACCATGTGCTTGCTTGCATCCAGGAGCATAAGCTTTGTAAATATAGGTAAATTAAGTGCGCCTTCGTGCATTCCCTGTATGTATGTATGTATGCATGCATGTATGTATGTGTGTGTGCAGGTGTGTACATGTGTGCACGTGGGTGTGCGTCTGAGTATATGTGTGTGTTGTGTTTGTGTGTTTTTTTTAGCACATGCGTGTGTACGTGAATGCACTTACAGCAGATTTATGACTACAGAACTTAGCTTATTTTTGCCAGCAGGTTCTCACCCTAAAATACAAGCCTCAGTAGTCACTTTATATTCAGGTTCTGATCTGTACTGCTGCGTGGACAGAGACAAGGGGGAAACAAGCCATGTCCACCAGTCTGATCGGCAAGGGAATCCACAGGATGATACTCACTTATTTCACTGGTGCTGAGATGCCAGGACTGAGATGCTGCACGGCCCCCTTCCCTCACACACTGCCCCCTTGTCTCATCAAACTTACGTGTATTACCTTTATTTTTTACTTGTCTTTGGCCTATGATACATCCTGGCTGTCAGTAAGACATCCTTGTGTCCTAATGTAATTACCTTAATGACTAAAAACAGCAAAATCCAACGCTTACCTTAGGAGACTGAGTCAACGCCCCCTTACCTTCCCATCCCCTTTACTCACTGATACCTTCTTCGTCTCACCGACAAATACACTTGTTACCCATATTTTTTACATGTCTTTAGCTTATAACACTCCCTGGCTGCCACTAATATATCTTTGTGTCCCAGTTTAACCCTCTGAATGGTTAATAACAGCAAATTCCAACACGTACCCACAAGAACGCGCCGACATTCCCTCTCCCTCTCGTCGTCCGGCGGCCACTGACTGACAGAGGCAAGCAGCGAGTCCTACCAAGCTTAGAATCTTTGCTTAGCTACTCTTATAGCCAAAAGATGGTATGGTGACCCTCTCATGACATTGAATACTCTAGTGTTCCATCCCAGCTAATCCTAGACGCTTTGATCCACCTGAGAGTAAAGCATAGGAAACAGAGAGTGATCGTACTGGCATAATTTACCATGTTATTATTGGAATATTCTCCCTTCCTTATATTGCTGAGGTCAGAAGGTTTTATTCAGCTGAGAGTGGGTTGTAGGAGTCTTGTGTGTAAAAGAGAGCAGGTGTAAGGACGATAGCAATCAGAATCAGCAATAAAGTACTGTATCATTACTAAAAATTTACATGCATTAGATATCTGTTACGTATAGCACAAATTGAAGGTTCAGATAAGAATAGCGATATACTTTTGTGCTTTCTCTCTCTCTCGTTTTATCTTTCTCTTGCCACACCCTCTCTTCGTGTCTTCCCTTTCGCTGCCTCAGGTGGGTAAGGCCTGTCTCCAGCTTATAATGCTCGCACACTTCATGCTCCACTTATAGCATTCACTATGATCTGGATAACTATAAAAATGAGATGGCCATTAAAGCTAATCGTACCTTCATAAGATGTTTAAGGTACATTGAGGAAAGTCAAGAGGCCATGGAGAATCAACAGACATCGAGAGCAAAAGTAAAAGAGATTCGTACAGGAGATAGGGTTTATGTACGAAAGATTCCCAAGCCAGGAGAGCCTAAGAAACTTCAACCTCTATATGATGGACCTTTTAGAGTGAAAGGGAAAATTAGTGATGTGATAGTAAGACTGGTAGACATAAACACGGGGAGAGTCATGAAAGTCCACACAGACAGAGTCAGGCTTGCCCACGAAGATAATTTAGACGAGACAATGAATGGTAATGTGCGGAGAGCATATCCCCTCCATGAGGATCCTCTCCCACCAGAGGAAGTGTAAAAATATGAACTGAGAGATATTTTAGACACAGAAAGAGCGGACGAAGGAAACGCCTCACAATTGCAGGAAACAGAGGAAAGTACACGAAGCGTGCAGAGCTTGCACGAAGAGCAAGAAGAAGGTGCGGTGGCTAATTCGATTGATGATGCCGAAGGAGGAAGAAAAACCTATAGTTTAAGATCTACGGGACAGGTAACAGACTTACCTAATATTATGGATAGGCCTATAGAATACCTGAAATAAAAGTTGACCCTTTTTACAGGTCCTACTGACCGTGATCATCAGTGGACTTGGAAGTCAAGCATGGGAAGACCTACCAGTGAGAGCGGGACTTGCATTCACCGCACAGCGTCAGGCCCACATAATAATAATAATAATGACGTATAGAAAAGGGGGGGAAAGGAAGGAAGGTAAAGCATGATTGTGTATATGTGATGAGTGTTATGCAACCAGGGCGACGACACGACGGCAGGAACTAGGCCTTAGTTTAAACTCCCGGCCTTACTGAGAGCTCAGGTTCCTGGTTGCATTGTGTAAAGTGCATTTTTTTTTTTTTTTAAGTAGGAGAGGAAGAATTTAGACTAAGAGAAAGAGTGTCGGGGCTTAACCCAACGTGCGTGTGTTTGGTGTTGGGAAGGGGGGGGGGGGTCTCGCACGTGCACTGTGTTGTTACTTAAGGACGGGAGGAGTGAATAGCTACGGCTTTCTCTGCCAAGCATTAGCTTATTGGCTGCCTCTCAGGTTCATCTGATTTTTCCGGCTCCAGGAGCCTGGGTAGGATGGTAGGATACGGGTGTTAGGGTAAGGTGTTGTAGCCCTGGGGCTTGGGTAGGGGGATAAGGAAAGGGGAGGGGTGGAGGAAGGGGAGTATGGGGGGGTTAGGGTCTGAGGGGGGGGGTGCTGGATATGAGGATGGCGGGTTATTACGTGGCTGCCGTGATCTTGATAATGGGTGTAGGGGTGGTTTAGAGGCTTAAGTGAATTGCAGGGTGTGAACTAAGTAGTTGATTAATAAAGGGTCAGTAATAAATAAACTATTGGTGCTTAAGTGAACCCTCGGCGAAACACGAACATGTTCCGCCCTTGCCATGACGCGAGACTGGTGTGCATTGGTACCCTGTGTGTGTAACCAGACAGCGAGGCGCCGCGGAGCTGAGCGGCGTACGTATACACTCCCCACCTAACATTTGGCAACTGAGGCGGTGATGGCTGGCTGGTGAGACAGCGAGATGGGGGGGGGGGGATTGAAGAGGTAGACGGCCTGGCGCCATGGCCTAACCGATGCGGATTTACACCCCAACACACCAAGAGCGACACTGAGGGTCGCTGACTGGGCATGGGGGTTTTAAATGGGTTGAGGCAGACTGGTAGACGCCGCATTGGGGGCGGGGCTTGCAATAAAGAAAATTCCCACAAAATGTAGGGGACCCTTATGTAACTTTGACGAATCTTTATACCGTCCATTGTCGTTTCGTTTTTATTTTTTCTCTCTCTCTCTCTCTCTCTTTGTTCTTACGTTGCCTCATGTTAAAAGGTCCTTTTATTTCTTAATGGCGGTGGTCTAATATAAATTTCCATGTGGCTCTATATGTGGACACTCAGTGGATTGTGTTTTCCATTCTTTCCAGCTAATAAACAGTTTATCACATCTTTCCTGGCTTATTTCCCAGCGATATCTATACTGCATTCGGTTTCTACACTAAGTTATTGGCTACTTAATCAGTTGCTTTGTACTGTGATCGTATCGTATCTTTTATAAAAGCTCCAATAAGCTTGCATGCGTCGGTCTTAGTCACATGATGGCTCTCCACGCTGCTTGATCTCTGGCAGCCTCCCTATTCAGTCCCTTATCCCTGAGGTCACACTCTATGACCTCGTCTCAGGTCTTTTTCGGTCTGCCTCTCGCAACCCTACCCCCGACGTTCACACTTCTTACTGTAGATCCATAATATCTGAATGTTTCTTGTCTGCTTCTTACCATTTGTAGAGGTTCCCTGAACTGTGTGTGTGTGTGTGTGTGTGTGTGTGTGTGTTCTTACCTAATTGTATCTTTATAGGAATGAATAAAGCTCGTACTCCCGTGTATTAAACTATTTTTATCATACATATCCTTAAATATACGAAACGTTTTGGCACACACTATTTCATTCGGTAGTGCATTCCACTGGTCAAATATTGCTCTATTTGGGAAACTAAATTTCCTTACGTCTTTATTGCCTCTCCTTTTATGCAGTTCTTTACAGTGTCCTCTTACTGCTGCATCCCCATAGGTTATATACTCATTTAGGTCTATTTTCGCCTTCCCTGATATGCATTTATATAGTATAATCATGTCTCCTCTTTTCCTTCTCTCCTGTAGTGTAGGTAGATTCAGTTTTTCTTCGTAGCTTAGATCCCTTAAGCTTGGTACCCATCTTGTAGCTGCACTTTGAACTTTTTCAACCTTATCTATGTGTTTTTTTAGATGAGGACTCCAGACTACTGACGCATACTCCAGGGTTGATCTGATGAATGATGTTATTATCTTTCTTAGTATGTCTTCATTTGTGTGTGTGTGTGTGTGTGTGTGTGTGTGTGTGTGTGTGTGTGTGTGCGTGTGTGTTTTGGATCACCACAGCAAGTAAGGAAAATAAGCGTACTTTCGTGGAATATAGGTGGAGTGCGCACAAAGTTAGAAAAAACCAATGTGCAGCAGATGCTACATAATTATGATGTGATTAGTATTAATGAGGTTAAGACGTCATGTCAGTGTCATTCCCCGGATATGTGACTTATAGGAGTAAGGTAGTTGGTTCAGCGGAACGGGGTGGAACGATTGTCTGTATTAAGAACTGGTTATCTACGTTGGTATTTGATGTCGACACAGGCACTGGAGATCAAGTCTGGATGCAGTTTCGTACCACTGAGGGTGTGTTGTTTGGTTTCTGTTATATTCCTCCATGTGACTCCCCGTATTACTCCCACGACTTATTGGCCTCAATCCAAGTAAAAGTAAATTCTAGGTACACATATAAAGGATACATCATAATTGGTGACATGAATGCTAGATTTGGGAAAAGTGTGAGGCAATTATTGTCGATAGCGGAGATACCTAATGTAAATGATATGTCATACCCAGTGATTCACGATGATGTAAACAGGGCTAACGATAACGCTGAATTGTTGTGTACTATATGTATTGATAACAGATTGGTTGTCATTAATAACCTCATGTATGCTGACAAACATTTTCCTGGTGATAAAACATATCGGAGACGCGGCACCTGGGTTTCGGAGGTGGATACCTGTGTGGCGTCACCGTCTCTGATAGACTATATGAGTGATTTTTCTGTGTTAAGGCGGGGTGACCTCCCTTCCGATCATGCCCCCGTTACAGTAACAGTTACGTGTTCAGGCGTAGATTTGGACAGTCTCATGACGAGGGCGGGGTCGCTAGGGGATCACGCAGCCCTTCATGGAAATGCTGGCAAGACTTGTTTAATGAGAAAGTCACTCAGATTTAACAGAATCAACAAAGAAGCATTTGTGAATAATATTATGCAAAGAGTACCTAACGAAGATTATGTAAATGTTGAAGCTTTTGAGAAGCGCATCACTGACGCTTTATACTCGTGTGCGGAGGACAATGTAGGCGGGGTAGACAGAGCAGTAGTGATAGGTGGTAGCAATCTTGGTAGGTGGGAGAGGCTGCTGGATGACGCAAGAGTGTGGAGAGCAATTGACTGGAAAGGAGACTTTAACATGGACAGACCTGATGAAATCTTGTGCTCCAGTGATGAGGATTTTAAATTCCATTTTGAGTCTGTGCTGAACAGAGAGGATGTGAACAATGAGGTTGTAGATGAGGTGACAACTGATGTTACTATCCCCGTACTGGATGAGCCCATCTCGCCCGCACAGGTGCACCAACAAGTAATATATAATAATAATAATGACGTATAGAAAAGGGGGGGAAAGGAAGGAAGGTAAGAATGATTGTGTATATGTGATGAGTGTTATGCAACCAGGGCGACGACACGTGGTGGCAGGAACTAGGCCTTAGTTTAAACTCCCGGCCTTACTGAGAGTTCAGGTTCCTGGTTGTATTGTGTAAGGTGCATGTGTGTGTGTGTGTGTGTGTGTGTGTTTTAAGTAGGAGAGGAAGAATTTAGACTAAGAGAAAGAGTGTCGGGGCTTAACCCAACGTGCGTGTGTTTGGTGTTGGGAAGGGGGGGGGGTCTCGCACGTGCACAGTGTTGTTACTTAAGGACGGGAGGAGTGAATAGCTACGGCTTTCTCTGCCAAGCATTAGCTTATTGGCTGCCTCTCAGGTTCATCTGATCTTTTCCGGCTCCAGAAGCCTGGGTAGGATGGTAGGATACGGGTGTTAGGGTAAGGTGTTGTAGCCCTGGGGGGCTTGGGTAGGGGGATAAGGAAAGGGGAGGAGGTAGGGGGGAGGAGTGGAGGAAGGGGAGTCAGGGTAGGTTCTCTTGGGGGTGGGCGGAGTATTGGGCTGTAGCCGTGATCTTGATGGGGGGTGTAGAGGTGGTTCAGGGTCTGAGGTAGCATGCTGGATATGTGGATGGCGGGTTATTACGTGGCTGCCGTGATCTTGATAATGGGTGTAGGGGTGGTTTAGAGTCTTGAGTGAGTTGCTGGGTGTGAACTAAGTAGTTAATTAATGAATGGGTCAGTAATAAATAAACTATTGGTGCTTAAGTGAACAATGGGGTTGGTGCAGGTCTTGCGTCAGGGTGGAAGAGGTTGGCTAGAGGTCGTGTGGGGGGTGTGATCCGGGTGAAAAAGTCGATGAAGTCAGTGTGAACGTCGGTGAGTTTGGTGATTTGTTTTTGTTGTAGGTGGTGAAGGTAAGTGTTGATGGGTGGAATGTTGGCGCGTTCATGAGAGTGTATGTTGGTGACAAAATCATCCCACCGTATGCTCAGTGCCCAACGTATGGCTTTGTTTTGAACTCTCTGTAAATTTAGAATGTTGCTTTTGGCCGAAAGAGATAGACTTAACGGTGAATACGTGAGCAGTGGTCTGATCAGTGCTTTATACAGATGAAATTTAGTTGAAGATGCTGCACTACGGAACCGGTATATTTGTGTTAGTGCAGTGCCAGCCACGCCTGCCTTGCCTCGTATATGATGATGAAATTTGAAGTTTTTGTCGTATGTAAGACCAAGTACGGTGCAAGTATTCCTAATAGGAATGGGAACGCGATCGGGATCACGCGAATTTAGAAAAAGTGGGCGGGGTTTGGCTGATTTAATACGAAAATATGTTACTGTGCATTTCAAGGGATTCGCTTGAATCCGCCACTTCTGCTGCCATCGTGCAATTCGGTCCAGCTCTATGCTCGCTTTGTTGGTAATTCCGTCAATTGTCGTTGATCGTACAAGTTGAGTAATGTCGTCTGCGTATTGGATGGTGAGTGAATCGTCGTGTAGTGGGGTGGGGATGTCATTTGTGTAGAGTGTGTAGAGGGTGGGTGCGAGGACGGAGCCCTGAGGTACACCTGCATGAAGCTGGAAAAACTCTGAGTAATTATTTTTAAATTTAATGCGCATTGTGCGGTTGTCTAGAAAATTGCAAAGTAGTTTTTTAATGAGTGAAGGAAAGTTGAATTGTTCGCAGATTTTGTACTTCAGACCTGCGTGCCAAACAGAGTCAAATGCACGTTTTACGTCTCGAGTAATAAGGGCTGTCTTGTATGCATTGCGGATGTTTTGGTTGATGTGTAAGTAATTGGTGATGATGTTTAGGGCGTCCTGTGTGGATCGTCTAGGTCTGAAACCAAACTGTCTGGGGGAAAGAAGGTTTTCGTCTTCTAAGTGTTGGCGTAATCTAATGTTGATGATTCGTTCGAACGTTTTTCCTAACACTTCTAGTAAACTGATGGGCCTGAAGTTTAAGGGGTCTGTTGTTGTCTTGTCTTTTTTGGGGATTAGAGTTGCTGTCGCGGTCTTAAACGTATCCGGAAAGTAGCCGGATGCCAAGGCAGCGTTGTAAAGTGTGTAAGTGCATTTATGAATGTGTCTGGGAGGTGTTTGAGTATTAAGCAAAGCACTGAGATATCTATTAACGCTTGCCATAAAAGACTGAACCTGAGTCTGTTATCTCGCAGCCACATACGAACAGACATAAAACAAGGCATATCCAATGACTTTCAGTACAGCAACGTCTGTTCAACCTTATTCTTACTTCAGACGACTTTATTCAACTTGGGCAACGTATCTGCTAATGAAACTTGGGCAGGATATCTGGTACACAAGGCTGTACCTACTGCCATCTTTCTAGTTCTAGTATTTTCCACGAAGCTCTTATACAATCGTCCAGAGAGAGCTAAATAAACTAAAAACATATGCTATACTGAAAACAAACTTTTAGTTACACAAGGCACACACAGAATATATAAAACAGACGAAACATGAAGCGAGCACACACACACACACACACACACACAATCACGTTCACCTCCTGTGATGTTTGACTTTGGAAGGACCGACCAACAAAAGACCGCAATGCATAAACCAATTTATTTTAGCCCCGTCTCCAATAACCTATCTATATTTGCTCGAACTGAACCCTACCTGACCTCGAATGACCTAATCCATCCCAAGTTAACCCAACTTAATCTAACTTAACCTCACCTAACCCAGTCTAATTGTATTTAACCTCACAATCTCATGTAACCTCCTCATACCTAACCTAACCAATTCTGACGCAGCCTAACCGCATCTAACCCTACCTAATCCTACCCAGTCTCACTTAACCATACCATACCCGACCTAACCCAACCCAGTCGAGCCTAAAATGACCTAATCCAACCGAACCTAACCCAGCCTAACCCAGCAAAATAAAACCCAACCCAAAACATATCAAAACCGACGTATTCTAAAGCAATCTAACCTAATCCGTCTATATCTAGTGGAACTGAACCCAACCCAACCAAAAATTACCTGATCAGACCAAACCCTGCCCAAAGTGACCTAACCTAACTTTCGATCGGCTATTAATTCGCTAATAAAATTTTGCTGCCTCCTGAAAGTCTACGGATGTCACATTCCAAGTTTCGCCTGTTCTGTGTACATACATAAGTTTGTGTGTTTGTGTGTGTGTTTATTTAGGAGTGTCTGAGATGTGTACTACAGGGAAAAATTTACACTTTCTCTCTCTCTCTCTCTCTCTCTCTCTCTCTCTCTCTCTCTCTTTCTCTCTCTCGTGTTAAAAAATTGGGTACACAATCGGCACGATGCGTCCTTCTAATGTAGTACAGACAAAAAACGAGAGAGAGAGAGAGAGAATCCTCCCGTAGATAATTAGGTCCAACTGCTAGTGTTGTGTTGAATGGAAGAAGCAGTACATAACAGCCCTCCCTCCCGCCCTCCTTCCTGCCTCCTGTTTATAAGCTTCTGTTGTTTTTTCTATTGTTTTGGCCCACTGTTACGGTCAAAACAAAAGACAATGACCAGAAATGACTCCCGTAGTGTCCAACGCTCTGTCAGATAGAGGAGACAATCAAGGCAATCAACACAGCCTGATCTCCTGCCCTCCTTGTTGTCTTTTGTTTTTAAGGCCCTACTGTTTTTCGTATATTGTTTTTCTGGCCCAGTGGTGCTTTTTCCTGTACATTGCTTTGGTGTGTGTTTTGTAATGTGGCCTAAAACTTGAGTCCCTTCCACTTGGTACTCTGTCTGAGGTTTAAGTGACTGGATGTGTTTTGTTCCTATTTCTGTCTGCATCCTCGTACTCTCTCTCTCTCTCTCTCTCTCTCTCTCTCTCTCTCTCTCACACACACACACACACACACACACACACACACACACACACACACACACACACACACACACACACACAAGGATAGGATACTTTTCTTAAGTGGGCGAATCGAGTGAGAACACAATACTTCATCTAAAATTTGGTATTAATAAGTAAAACTCTTGCCCAGTATGGCTTGTAAAATTGCCCTGCTTTGAGGAACACCAAAGCATTGTCTCCTTTCCTACTATTGAACTCCCTCTCTCTCTCTCTCTCTCTCTCTCTCTCTCTTTTCCCATAGAGCCAAGTATAGCCGAGAAACACCCAAAACTTTTCCGCTAGACAAGAACAGAGCATCATTATTTTTTCTCTGCTCAGCTGTTGTGCCGGTCATGGCATGTCGTGGCTTTCTTAAGGGTTATATCAAGACCTGCCACTTCAAGCAGACCCTCTTAACTAAATCAAATCGTCTGGAAATAGCTAGAATAATAAAATGTCAGGGAATAAGAGGGTTAATACTCAGACAATATTTTCAGCTCTGGAAAGAAGTAAACACATGACACCATAGCCTAAGTACGGGTCACTGAGCATAAAAGGGCACTGGGGTTGAGGTGTGTGTGTGTGTGTGTGTGTGTGTGTGTGTGTGTGTGTGTGTGTGTGAAAGTGTAGTTGTGTAACAGTACTATACAGCCAGACACAAAAACTTCACCCAATATTTCACCTCATCTCTTCTACTTTTTACTTCCCTCTGTTGCCTAATATTCCTAAGCTGGGAGAGGCTTCGTATGCTTCTCCCCCCAATCATTCCCTCTGATACAATACAGGAAAGTGACGGATTTCCCCCCCACCCCACACCTCTCTCTCTCTCTCTCTCTCTCTAAGTGTTAAGTGGGAGCAGCAGAATACCAGGCAGAACTTTTATGTCTCTTAAGTGTACCTCGTTTCATTCACTGTCCTAGAATTCGAGGAGTGAGGGTGTGCGGTGTGGCTAACGTGGTACACAACCCTTTCACTACGAGTACTGTAATCTTATTCGTGCAATCTCCAGACGATTTTATCCAGCTTAAAGGGGATTTGTCGAACTGGAGGGGTTATATCTAGCCTTCATTAACCCCTTCGCCACTAAGGGTCTTTTCCAAGTTTAAAATCGTCTTGAGAGAGAGAGAGAGAGAGAGAGAGACAGACAGACAGACAGAGAGACAGAAATAGACAGACAGAATTAAAATAAAACTGTGTCATCGGACTGAAGGAGTTAACCAGTTTCTATGACCAACGCCAGACGATTTTATTCAGCCGAGGGACAATTTTTTTTTTTTTATTCTTTTAAGCATGGAAGAAGGAACTGCGGCTAAACGGTGGACAACTATCTCTTATAAACTTTTTTTTTCCTTTTCCGTGATAACAAATTTAACCCTTTCAGTTCGGCGGGGTATTTTTTTATGCATTCGTGCTGGAGAGCAGATCTGACTAGTAACCAAGGAGACTCATTTCTATCTCTTAACTGAGGCCCACTGAATTTCACGCAACCACGACTTAGCATTCTCTTTGTGGGAGTGGTCTGGTTCCGTCAGATGAAAACAAACAGACTATAATAACAAGAATAAACTTAAAAAAAAGAATGGACATCACCGGGATTCCAGGCATTAACCCGGGAAGATTTCATTCAGTAGCGGGAAATTCGCACGTGTAGTAACAACGTGACTGAACCTGGCACCTCCCCGGACTCCCAGATACGATAGGATCACGTCTTTTCCGTTTTATTCTCGCTGGGCAGAAGAGAGCGAGGTGGAGGGGTGCTGTCAGGTGAACCCGTCTGACCTGCGCTGCATACATGGTTAGAAAGTCTCCATTAACCCCTTCTATATGCAAGCGTTTTTCAGTGTCGGTATATCGACCAGAAAGTCTCTATTAATCCCATCTATATGCAAACGTTATTCGGTATCTGTAAATTTGTTAGAAGGCCCCCATTAATCCTTTCTATATACAAACGTTTCTCGGCATCGGTATCTTCTTATCACCCACACGTTTTCATTCAGCTTAGACCAGGCCTCTTCTAATTTGTCTTCGAGTATTATAGTAAGATACCTGAATCTAGGAAAGGGTGGCTACATATCTATCGTCTCCAGGTCATTCTATCCTTTGCCATCCCGCTTCCTTCTCTCCAGTTTACACCCTCCTCACTCATCTACCTCTCCACCCGACCCCTCCATCTCATCCTCGGTTTCTCCCACACCCCCTCCACCTTCACCCCACTCACATACTCTCCTAGTCAGTCTCGCATTCTCCATTCTCTCTACAAACACCAGCACATCCACAGCGCCACCACAACGTTCCATATCTTCTTTTTTGTGCCACTCTGTCTGCAGTAGTGAAGGAAATAATGCTCAGACTGATGGGTTTAAGGCCTGTATTCTCCCTACGTGTCATTTCTCCCTACGTGTCAAGTGGGGTTGGTGGAGGATTAGTGCCCCTCCCTGTAAAACAATTAACTCTAAGCCCTTGGCCACCCCGTTTGGGATACATGGCGTCTGGCAATGAATGAATGAATGAAATTCTCGTAGGTTAAGGTGGCTCCCTGACGCCTTATCCATAGCGAATTATTTTCCATAGTGTGCCTTACTACTCTCCTGTATATTGTAACTTGCAATACTTTGGTGATAGAAACTCCGTGTACAAACAGCTAGATAAGGAGTTTATTACAAGCTCACAGTAAAATAGTCTACCCTTCCCGGCTGCCCGATATCAACTGATGCAATAACGCCGTCTTCAGGCGTGGGAAAGGGTGCTGACCTAGCAAGTTTAGTGGGGGCATGTATGCATTGGGGGGGGACATATATACATCGGGGGTAGACATATTGTGGAGGGGGTACACTACTCCCCCGGGTAGCTGAGATGGTGTCTCCTGACACCAGGAGTTAAAAGGTGGGTGATTATAGTAGTAAGGCAGGACCGGGGAGGTTTGTACAAGGGATAAGTATGATACAGGGGCAGTAGGGGAGACATGGCCATGTTGAGGGGAGGGAATTAGAAGGATATATACATATAAGATATACAAGGAATAATAGGTACAAATCCAGTAAGGGTCGAAGGGATATATAAACATAATGGGAAGTACACAATAATAGTTTGATACATGAGAAACAAGGAGTAGATATGAGAGTTCTATTGTTGTTCTTCCTTCATTTTTTTTTTTTTTTTTTTGTATTTTCTGTAGGATACACTGTCACTCAGTAATGCATGAAAGAAATACCATCATGTTCTAGTAGGCAGAGTGCTGTTCACAGTGTGGTTAAATGTTAGATGGCAATGGTAGTCATGGAATGCGAGGGCACTAAGTACGGGAGTGTCTACGTCGTGTGTAGGGCGTACTATGCCTGTAGCGACTCTGATTTCCTGGAGTCGACGTTCCATTTTTCTGACACAACAATGCACTGCACAGATGATGAGTAGAAAACCTATGAAAGCGATAACCACAGGGGGAAACACAACTGTTGGATGAACCGATGAACGGCTGAAGGCCAGAGAAAATTGATCCATAATGAAATCACTGTCATTGAGGAAGGTGAGCATGCGCAAGTGAGGGGAGGTGATGGTAATGTTGGCAAATGGTAGGGTTGAAGGCATGTCGATTGGTTGAAAGATGTCATAGGAGTGTGTACGAACAGCTTGGTGATAGCGAGTGGCGTAAGTGATGACGGACTCTGATTTGACGGTACAATAGTCAGGTGCTTTGTAGAGACCACTAGCGGGGACGGAGCGAACGGGAGAACCAGGACACATGATTGTGACAGAGATGGGAACAGCAAAGAAGAAGTACTGGACATGGTTGAGGTGAGCATGGTGGACCGGGAGGTCAGGAGCTGGGACAAAAGAACAGGCCGAGTAGATGGAATGGTTGCGAACTAAAGCAGACTCACAGGGTGTAGCACTGCTAGGGAAGATAGCGAAAAGGTGGGCAGCACAGAGACGAGAGGTCGGAGTAAGGGAGGAACATTGCTGGAGGTCTGTGGAAGAAAGGAAGGCAACGGAAAGAGGATCATGGGAGAGGAGGAAATATTCTGAAGGAACAGATACCTGTAACAAGGAGTTGTTGAGGCGGAAAGGGAAGGGAATGATGTGGAAAAGGTTAAAGGTTATGGCAGGACGGAGAGGAATATGGACGACGACGTATGTAGTGAGAAGAGTGGCTTCGAGAACAGGATAATAATATTCAAGGGAGGAGTAAGGGAGGACTGGGGAGAGACCGAAGGTGGAGTGAGCCCATTCCAGGACAGAACGGAGAGCTGAGACAGGTACTAAGTCGGCAGTGACACGTCCATTGATAGCATCGACCAGGATACGAACCAAGGTAGAGACTTGAGACAGGAGAGAGTCAACGGCCAGTTGGAGATTATCCATGTTGAGTTTGAGGTAGAAGAACTGAGAGATAACGTTGAGATCTGAAAGGTGGCGTTGTAAGATATCGGTGAAATTGTTTAGAGTGGACATGACTTCATTGAGTTGGGTTGTGAGCTTCTGTAACATAGTGTGTTGGATTTTAAGGACTCGGCGTTGTGATTCTAGGGCTGAAGCTAAATGAGTGAGATCAGATTTGAAGCTAGAAATGTCACGGGCTGTAGCAACGCCAAACAAGCCACTCAGAATCTCACCGCCGAAGTCGAAGAGACCTCGTTGCACACGAGAACGACCCACGGGTGTCGGAATGGAAAATGTGTCATTGAGCTCAGTGAATCTGTTACCTATGTATTGCAACTGCCAGGAGAGTGGGAGGAAAAGGTTATAGAGATACTCATTCGGGTTGTGTGTCCCCATGAGGGCCGTGAGATGGTTCCTGATTCCATGGAGCTGGTGCGCGTAGGCAGGTAGGGCAATGGCTACGTCGGCCAGGGGCGCAAGATCGTAGCGCAAGGAGACCTCGCCTCCTGAGCCGACCAAGGCCCCGGGACGTACTCCACCATCGTCCTGACCTGACCCAGACCCCAGGAGGGTCAGCACTGCCAGCAGGGAGATCGCTAACATCGTACCTAGAAAATCAGGGTAGAGTTAATGGGGGAGGTCGTGAAGAGGTTGATGGGCAGAGCGCAGTTTGGACCGATAGTGATTGATTGATGAATGAGCAGGTGGAGATGGAGAGGAAGGAGACTGAGGGATAGGTGGAGACAAGGCAGACTGAGGGATGGGAGGAGGGGAAGAGGGGGCAGGAGGTTGTGTAAGTGACTCTTCCAACACGAGGCCATGGGGTGCTCGCTTTAAGTCATCGACGTGGACCCATCTGGTGTCCTTAGTGGACAGGTCCTGGAGGTGAAATTTGTTGCCTTGTTGAGTGAGGACGCGGTGGGGCCCTGTAAATTTGTCATCCAACTTAGAGGAACGCGTATGGGAATGAGCAAAGACAAGATCGCCTACACTGATAGTGATAGGAGAGGCGGACTTATGTTGGCGCTGCAGCATGTCCTCCTGAGAGGAAGCCAAAGTGGATTGGACATACTGGTGGATTGTCTGGAAGTTGGCCAATTTTAGTTTAACATAATCATCCATGTTGTAGATGGGTTCTGGCTTTGAGGATAAGAGAGAGTATGGGAGGTCCTTGTCAAAGCCAAAGAGGACGAAGAAGGGAGATTCAGCAATGGATGCATTGATGGAACTATTGATGGAGGATGCCACTTGGGGAATCCAGTCATCCCAGGACGAACTATGGGAGCCTAGATGTCTGAGGCACTCTAAGATTTTTCGGTTGTGGCGTTCTACAAGGCCATTGGAAGCCGGATGGTTAGGCACGACATTGCACTTACTGATATGAAAGTGGCGACAGATCTCATCGAGAAGGCTATTGTTGAACTCTGTACCGTTGTCAGTAAGAATGGTATGAGGGGTACTGAACGGGCAAATTACATGATCTACAAGGGCACGTGCAACGCTCTTCGCGGTCTTGTCGGAGAGGGGTACGAGGACACAGTAGCGGGAGAAGTGATCGACCGCTACGAACAAGTACTCAGCGCCAGATTCTGTGAGAGGTAGTTTTAAGAGATCGATTGAGACAGTTTCCCATGGTCGTGATGGGACTGGGTATTGTATGAGAGGTACTGGTAAGCCGGTTGATCCTTTGTGGCGGTGGCAGGAGAGGCAAGAGTCACAGTGGGCATTGATATCGCGGCGCATGGTTGGCCAATAGTATTTGAGACGTGCTTGGCGCAAGCATCGGTCTTTACCTGGATGGGAAGCTTGAGGAGTATTATGAACAATATGAAGAATCTTTGGTATCAGGGCAGTGGGGACAACAAGTTGGCGTACTTCGCGATTGGGCATATCTTTGCCTGTTAGCAGTGTTTTCCTGTACAAGAGATCACTGTCTAGCATGAACTCATCTAGTGATACTGGCAGAGTAGGTAAGGTCGAGGCATCGCCAGATTCTAGGAAATAAATGACTTTGGACCGCATGGGGTCTTGGCATTGAAAGTTTCGAACAACTTCTGACGTTAGTGTAGTATTTTCAGTTACTTCAGGCTGCAGTGATGTTATAGCTGCTGCTACGTGACGTGAGAGTGCGTCTGTGACTACATTCAACTTGCCTGGTACATATTGAAAAGTGGGATTAAAGTCCTGGATGATGATAGACCATCTAGCTAACCTACCTGTTAGGTTGCGATTCTTGAACAAATCACATAGTGGAAGGTGGTCTGTTTGGATATGCACTGGATAACCATAGACTATATCTCTGAAATGTTTCAAGGACCAGATTACCGCTAGCGCTTCGAGATCTGTAACACTGTAGTTACGTTCAGCGGTTGTAAGGGTGCGACTAGCATACGCTATTACGCGCTTCCTTGATGCTTCATCGAGTTGCATCAAAACGGCACCAAGTCCAGTGCCTGAGGCGTCTGTGCAGAGAAGGAAGGGTGTGGTATAATCAGGGAACGCTAGAATAGGGGCATTTACAAGAGCTGTCTTTAGCTTTTGGAAAGCCTGTGACTGGTCGTTAGTCCAAACAAAGGGCACATTCTGCTTGAGTAAGTGGGTCAGAGGAGCGGCGATCTGCGCATAATTCCGGATGTAGCGACGATAATAGCCACTGAGGCCCAGGAAACTTCGTACAGCGTCGGTAGTGGTAGGTTCTGGAAAGTTAATGATCGCCTGAGTTTTATCCTCATTAGTATGAATGCCTTGTGCATCTACGACATGGCCTAGGAATTTGATTTTCTTTCGCAGGAAGTCACATTTACTGAGATTGATTTTCAGGCCTGCGAGCTGGAGGCGTTCAAAGACTTGCTGGAGTTTGGTAAAATGATCAGGGATGGATTTACTCACAACAATGATATCATCTAGGTAAGCAAAAAGAGAGTGTCCCATCATACCGCTGAAGACTGAATGGATAAGTCGCATGAACACGGAAGGAGCATTTCTCAGACCAAAAGGGAGTCTCTTAAACTGAAAATGTCCGGAAGGGGTGCTAAAGGCTGTAACTGGGCAAGAGGACTCTTCCATTTCGACCTGCCAGTACCCGCTGAGGAGGTCTAAAGATGAAAAGACTACGTTATTGTCACCAAGGGATTCTAGCAAATCAGTGAGGACAGGTAACGGGAAACGGTCTGGAACGGTGACAGAATTGACCTTACGATAGTCGACTACTGGTCTAAAGTTGCCGTCCTTCTTTGGTACTAAGAAAAGTGGGCTATTCCATGGACTGACGGAGGGTTCAATAATGTCCTGGTCTAACATGTTCTGTACCATTTGATCTGTTTGCTTTCTCTGGCTGTGAGGCAATCGATACGCTGGTATGTAAAGCGGCTGAGTTCCTGGGAGTAGTTCAATCGTATATTTGACAAGGTCTGTTCTACCCACCGGTTCACCGGGTAAGGCAACCACGTTTCTGTACGAGGTCAGAAGGTCGAGGAGTTGAGGCGTATGTTCTGGGAAATCTGTGCAAGTGAGATGTGAGAGCATATCGGGTGAATGCGTCGGCGCAGATCCCGTAGAGTTAATCGTACATACACCGATTGGCGTATCATCAGTCTGAACAGTAGGAATTGAGGAATCCTGGCACACCTTTACGGCCGCTGGGTATACTAGGAAGTCTTCAATCTTTACACCACTTTTAAGTTTTAGTGGAGCATTTGTGACACTGAGCAAGTACAGGTAGCATAAACTGTCCTGTAAGACTGTACACCACGCTGACTCATAAGTCAAGCCATTCACACAACACGTCTCAGGTAGGGTTAGTACGTCCACTCCTTTTTTCGCACCGGCAACACAAACAGAGACTTTGGTGAACTCATGCGGTAACAAAATTGTGCACGTATTCGTTACTGCACGTTTCGTCTCTGCGTGTTGGAGATCATTCAGACTGTGTGAGGTAGGTAACTGAGACATGTCTGAGTCAGCGATAGTGTTGTCGAGAGAGGATGTAAGAGCCATGTTCGAGGGCTGAGATGATGTATCAGGAGACATTGAGGAATTTATGTCCTTGCTCGCAGTCAGTAAAGGAATGATCTCTGTATTCTCAGATGATGAGAGTGGTTGTTTGGGCTGGGTTGGACTTTTTGGTAGTGATAGGGACAGAGGTAATTGAAGGACTGATTTGATCGTAAGAACAGGACGGGGACATTCCATAGTGGAAACCGGGAATCCAGAAATGTCTATACTACCACAAGCAGGTAATAATGCAATGGAATGTTATGCCATGGTGGAGAAACCAATAAGGGCATCTGCGGGATACTGCAAGTCATTAGTGACATGAAATTCAATGAGGATAGGGGGCAAATCTCTGTGGAGTTTGACTTCAAGGGTGACTCTTCCCTTAACCTTAAACTCTGAGCCGTTAACACCACATAGGCGAATGTCTGGTGGTTCTAGGAAACTGACGTGGCTGTGATGGCGATGAATAATTTGTAAGGAATTTTCGGAGATGAGATTTACTATAGATCCTGTGTCCAAGAAGAATGACGTTGGTATGTCATGATTGCTTCCGAGAATGACTAAACCCGAGGATGTTATGGGACCTACATGGCGGATGGGGAGTTGGGTTTCTGGTTCTACGTGATATTGGTCCGATACGGGCGCGGCGCATCCCCCGACTGTGGGCGGTTGAGGTAACGACATTCCTCAGTGGTGTGACTCGTGCTTGATTTGTGGTATTTGCAGTGTGGACGACGTGAGCGGGAAGGCGTACGCTGTCTGGTTTGGGAGCGAGGACGTCTGTATGTACGGTCGCAACTGGATGCTCGATGTCCAGGATGACCACAGTACCAGCAAAGAATCGAAGATCGTCTGTCCCGTCGGGCGCTAGACTGATCACGGCCTGCGGTAGGAGAGCGATGTGTGGCAGGTCTGCCGCGTCTGGTGGGACAGAAGCGAGATTGGTTTGGGGTAGTGGTGTTCGCCAACGTGTTGCCGTTGGTGCTGGCGTTCGCCAACGTCTCGCTGTTGGTGCTGGCGTTCGCCAACGTCTCGCTGTTGGTGCTGGCGTTCGCCAACGTCTCGCTGTTGGTGCTGGCGTTCGCCAACGTCTCGCTGTTGGTGCTGGCGTTCGCCAACGTCTCGCTGTTGGTGCTGGCGTTCGCCAAAGGTCTCGCTGTTGGTGCTGGCGTTCGCCAACGTCTCGCTGTTGGTGCTGGCGTTCGCCAACGTCTCGCTGTTGGTGCTGGCGTTCGCCAACGTCTCGCTGTTGGTGCTGGCGTTCGCCAACGTCTCGCTGTTGGTGCTGGCGTTCGCCAACGTCTCCCTGTTGGTGCTGGCGTTCGCCAACGTCTCCCTGTTGGTGCTGGCGTTCGCCAACGATCTTGCTGCGGGTGTTCGCGTTCGCCAACGATCTTGCTGTTGGTGCTGGCGTTCGCCAACGTCTCCCTGTTGGTGCTGGCGTTCGCCAACGATCTTGCTGCGGGTGTTGGCGTTCGCCAGCGGTCTTGGCGCGGGTGGTGGGGTTCGCCAGCGGTCTTGGCGCGGATGGTGGGGTTCGCCAGCGGTCTTGGCGCGGGTGGTGGGGTTCGCCAGCGGTCTTGGCGCGGGTGGTGGGGTTCGCCAGCGGTCTTGGCGCGGGTGGTGGGGTTCGCCAGCGGTCTTGGCCCGGGTGGTGGGGTTCGCCAGCGGTCTTGGCCCGGGTGGTGGGGTTCGCCAGCGGTCTTGGCCCGGGTGGTGGGGTTCGCCAGCGGTCTTGGCCCGGGTGGTGGGGTTCGCCAGCGGTCTTGGCCCGGGTGGTGGGGTTCGCCAGCGGTCTTGGCCCGGGTGGTGGGGTTCGCCAGCGGTCTTGGCCCGGGTGGTGGGGTTCGCCAGCGGTCTTGGCCCGGGTGGTGGGGTTCGCCAGCGGTCTTGCCCGGGTGGTGGGGTTCGCCAGCGGTCTTGGCGCGGGTGGTGGGGTTCGCCAGCGGTCTTGGCCCGGGTGGTGGGGTTCGCCAGCGGTCTTGGCCCGGGTGGTGGGGTTCGCCAGCGGTCTTGGCCCGGGTGGTGGGGTTCGCCAGCGGTCTTGGCCCGGGTGGTGGGGTTCGCCAGCGGTCTTGGCCCGGGTGGTGGGGTTCGCCAGCGGTCTTGGCCCGGGTGGTGGGGTTCGCCAGCGGTCTTGGCCCGGGTGGTGGGGTTCGCCAGCGGTCTTGGCCCGGGTGGTGGGGTTCGCCAGCGGTCTTGGCCCGGGTGGTGGGGTTCGCCAGCGGTCTTGGCCCGGGTGGTGGGGTTCGCCAGCGGTCTTGGCCCGGGTGGTGGGGTTCGCCAGCGGTCTTGGCCCGGGTGGTGGGGTTCGCCAGCGGTCTTGGCCCGGGTGGTGGGGTTCGCCAGCGGTCTTGGCCCGGGTGGTGGGGTTCGCCAGCGGTCTTGGCCCGGGTGGTGGGGTTCGCCAGCGGTCCTGGCCCGGGTGGTGGGGTTCGCCAGCGGTCTTGGCCCGGGTGGTGGGGTTCGCCAGCGGTCTTGGCGCGGGTGGTGGGGTTCGCCAGCGGTCTTGGTGCGGGTGGTGGGGTTCGCCAGCGGTCTTGGCGCGGGTGGTGGGGTTCGCCAGCGGTCTTGGCGCGGGTGGTGGGGTTCGCCAGCGGTCTTGGCGCGGGTGGTGGGGTTCGCCAGCGGTCTTGGCGCGGGTGGTGGGGTTCGCCAGCGGTCTTGGCCCGGGTGGTGGGGTTCGCCAGCAGTCTTGGCGCGGGTGGTGTTGTTCGCCAGCGGTCTTGCCCGGGTGGTGGGGTTTGCCAGCGGTCTAGGCGCGGGTTGTGGGGTTTGCCAGCGGTCTTGGTGCGGGTGGTGGGGTTCGCCAGCGGTCTTGGCCCGGGTGGTGGGGTTCGCCAGAGGTCTTGGCGCGGGTGGTGGGGTTCGCCAGCGGTCTTGGCCCGGGTGGTGGGGTTCGCCAGCGGTCTTGGCGCGGGTGGTGGGGTTCGCCAGCGGTCTTGGCGCTGGTGGTGGGGTTCGCCAGCGGTCTTGGCCCGGGTGGTGGGGTTCGCCAGCGGTCTTGGCGCGGGTGGTGGGGTTCGCCAGCGGTCTTGGCGCGGGTGGTGGGGTTCGCCAGCAGTCCTGGCCCGGGTGGTGGGGTTTGCCAGCGGTCTTGGTGCTGGTGGTGGGGTTCGCCAGCGGTCTTGGCCCGGGTGGTGGGGTTCGCCAGCGGTCTTGGCGCGGGTGGTGGGGTTCGCCAGCGGTCTTGGCCCGGGTGGTGGGGTTCGCCAGCGGTCTTGGCACGGGTGGTGGGGTTCGCCAGCGGTCTTGGCGCGGGTGGTGGGGTTCGCCAGCGGTCTTGGCCCGGGTGGTGGGGTTCGCCAGCGGTCTTGGCGCGGGTGGTGGGGTTCGCCAGCGGTCTTGGCGCGGGTGGTGGGGTTCGCCAGCGGTCTTGGCCCGGGTGGTGGGGTTCGCCAGCGGTCTTGGCCCGGGTGGTGGGGTTCGCCAGCGGTCTTGGCGCGGGTGGTGGGGTTCGCCAGCGGTCTTGGCCCGGGTGGTGGGGTTCGCCAGCGGTCTTGGCGCGGGTGGTGGGGTTCGCCAGCGGTCTTGGCCCGGGTGGTGGGGTTCGCCAGCGGTCTTGGCGCGGGTGGTGGGGTTCGCCAGCGGTCTTGGCGCGGGTGGTGGGGTTTGCCAGCGGTCTTGGTGCTGGTGGTGGGGTTCGCCAGCGGTCTTGGCCCGGGTGGTGGGGTTCGCCAGCGGTCTTGGCGCGGGTGGTGGGGTTCGCCAGCGGTCTTGGCCCGGGTGGTGGGGTTCGCCAGCGGTCTTGGCGCGGGTGGTGGGGTTCGCCAGCGGTCTTGGCGCGGGTGGTGGGGTTCGCCAGCGGTCTTGGCCTGGGTGGTGGGGTTCGCCAGCGGTCTTGGCCCGGGTGGTGGGGTTCGCCAGCGGTCTTGGCGCGGGTGGTGGGGTTCGCCAGCGGTCTTGGCCCGGGTGGTGGGGTTCGCCAGCGGTCTTGGCGCGGGTGGTGGGGTTCGCCAGCGGTCTTGGCCCGGGTGGTGGGGTTCGCCAGCGGTCTTGGCCCGGGTGGTGGGGTTCGCCAGCGGTCTTGGCGCGGGTGGTGGGGTTCGCCAGCGGTCTTGGCCCGGGTGGTGGGGTTCGCCAGCGGTCTTGGCGCGGGTGGTGGGGTTCGCCAGCGGTCTTGGCCCGGGTGGTGGGGTTCGCCAGCGGTCTTGGCCCGGGTGGTGGGGTTCGCCAGCGGTCTTGGCCCGGGTGGTGGGGTTCGCCAGCGGTCTTGGCGCGGGTGGTGGGGTTCGCCAGCGGTCTTGGCCCGGGTGGTGGGGTTCGCCAGCGGTCTTGGCGCGGGTGGTGGGGTTCGCCAGCGGTCTTGGCCCGGGTGGTGGGGTTCGCCAGCGGTCTTGGCGCGGGTTGTGGGGTTCGCCAGCGGTCTTGGCGCGGGTTGTGGGGTTTGCCAGCGGTCTTGGCGCTGGTGGTGGGGTTCGCCAGCGGTCTTGGCCCGGGTGGTGGGGTTCGCCAGAGGTCTTGGCGCGGGTGGTGGGGTTCGCCAGCGGTCTTGGCCCGGGTGGTGGGGTTCGCCAGCGGTCTTGGCCCGGGTGGTGGGGTTCGCCAGCGGTCTTGGCCCGGGTGGTGGGGTTCGCCAGCGGTCTTGGCCCGGGTGGTGGGGTTCGCCAGCGGTCTTGGCCCGGGTGGTGGGGTTCGCCAGCGGTCTTGGGCCGGGTGGTGGGGTTCGCCAGCGGTCTTGGCCCGGGTGGTGGGGTTCGCCAGCGGTCTTGGCGCGGGTGGTGGGGTTCGCCAGCGGTCTTGGCCCGGGTGGTGGGGTTCGCCAGCGGTCTTGGCGCGGGTGGTGGGGTTCGCCAGCGGTCTTGGCGCGGGTGGTGGGGTTCGCCAGCGGTCTTGGCCCGGGTGGTGGGGTTCGCCAGCGGTCTTGGCCCGGGTGGTGGGGTTCGCCAGCGGTCTTGGCGCGGGTGGTGGGGTTCGCCAGCGGTCTTGGCCCGGGTGGTGGGGTTCGCCAGCGGTCTTGGCGCGGGTGGTGGGGTTCGCCAGCGGTCTTGGCCCGGGTGGTGGGGTTCGCCAGCGGTCTTGGCGCGGGTGGTGGGGTTCGCCAGCGGTCTTGGCGCGGGTGGTGGGGTTCGCCAGCGGTCTTGGCCCGGGTGGTGGGGTTCGCCAGCGGTCTTGGCGCGGGTGGTGGGGTTCGCCAGCGGTCTTGGCGCGGGTGGTGGGGTTCGCCAGCGGTCTTGGCGCGGGTGGTGGGGTTCGCCAGCGGTCTTGGCCCGGGTGGTGGGGTTCGCCAGCGGTCTTGGCCCGGGTGGTGGGGTTCGCCAGCGGTCTTGGCGCGGGTGGTGGGGTTCGCCAGCGGTCTTGGCCCGGGTGGTGGGGTTCGCCAGCGGTCTTGGCCGGGTGGTGGGGTTCGCCAGCGGTCTTGGCGCGGGTGGTGGGGTTCGCCAGCGGTCTTGGCCCGGGTGGTGGGGTTCGCCAGCGGTCTTGGCGCGGGTGGTGGGGTTCGCCAGCGGTCTTGGCGCGGGTGGTGGGGTTCGCCAGCGGTCTTGGCCCGGGTGGTGGGGTTCGCCAGCGGTCTTGGCGCGGGTGGTGGGGTTCGCCAGCGGTCTTGGCCCGGGTGGTGGGGTTCGCCAGCGGTCTTGGCCCGGGTGGTGGGGTTCGCCAGCGGTCTTGGCCCGGGTGGTGGGGTTCGCCAGCGGTCTTGGCCCGGGTGGTGGGGTTCGCCAGCGGTCTTGGCCCGGGTGGTGGGGTTCGCCAGCGGTCTTGGCGCGGGTGGTGGGGTTCGCCAGCGGTCTTGGCCCGGGTGGTGGGGTTCGCCAGCGGTCTTGGCGCGGGTGGTGGGGTTCGCCAGCGGTCTTGGCCCGGGTGGTGGGGTTCGCCAGCGGTCTTGGCGCGGGTGGTGGGGTTCGCCAGCGGTCTTGGCGCGGGTGGTGGGGTTCGCCAGCGGTCTTGGCCCGGGTGGTGGGGTTCGCCAGCGGTCTTGGCCCGGGTGGTGGGGTTCGCCAGCGGTCTTGGCGCGGGTGGTGGGGTTCGCCAGCGGTCTTGGCCCGGGTGGTGGGGTTCGCCAGCGGTCTTGGCGCGGGTGGTGGGGTTCGCCAGCGGTCTTGGCCCGGGTGGTGGGGTTCGCCAGCGGTCTTGGCCCGGGTGGTGGGGTTCGCCAGCGGTCTTGGCGCGGGTGGTGGGGTTCGCCAGCGGTCTTGGCGCGGGTGGTGGGGTTCGCCAGCGGTCTTGGCCCGGGTGGTGGGGTTCGCCAGCGGTCTTGGCGCGGGTGGTGGGGTTCGCCAGCGGTCTTGGCCCGGGTGGTGGGGTTCGCCAGCGGTCTTGGCGCGGGTGGTGGGGTTCGCCAGCGGTCTTGGCGCGGGTGGTGGGGTTCGCCAGCGGTCTTGGCCCGGGTGGTGGGGTTCGCCAGCGGTCTTGGCCCGGGTGGTGGGGTTCGCCAGCGGTCTTGGCGCGGGTGGTGGGGTTCGCCAGCGGTCTTGGCCCGGGTGGTGGGGTTCGCCAGCGGTCTTGGCCCGGGTGGTGGGGTTCGCCAGCGGTCTTGGCCCGGGTGGTGGGGTTCGCCAGCGGTCTTGGCCCGGGTGGTGGGGTTCGCCAGCGGTCTTGGCGCGGGTGGTGGGGTTCGCCAGCGGTCTTGGCGCGGGTGGTGGGGTTCGCCAGCGGTCTTGGCCCGGGTGGTGGGGTTCGCCAGCGGTCTTGGCGCGGGTGGTGGGGTTCGCCAGCGGTCTTGGCCCGGGTGGTGGGGTTCGCCAGCGGTCTTGGCCCGGGTGGTGGGGTTCGCCAGCGGTCTTGGCCCGGGTGGTGGGGTTCGCCAGCGGTCTTGGCCCGGGTGGTGGGGTTCGCCAGCGGTCTTGGCCCGGGTGGTGGGGTTCGCCAGCGGTCTTGGCCCGGGTGGTGGGGTTCGCCAGCGGTCTTGGCGCGGGTGGTGGGGTTCGCCAGCGGTCTTGGCCCGGGTGGTGGGGTTCGCCAGCGGTCTTGGCCCGGGTGGTGGGGTTCGCCAGCGGTCTTGGCCCGGGTGGTGGGGTTCGCCAGCGGTCTTGGCCCGGGTGGTGGGGTTCGCCAGCGGTCTTGGCCCGGCTGGTGGGGTTCGCCAGCGGTCTTGGCCCGGGTGGTGGGGTTCGCCAGCGGTCTTGGCCCGGGTGGTGGGGTTCGCCAGCGGTCTTGGCCCGGGTGGTGGGGTTCGCCAGCGGTCTTGGCGCGGGTGGTGGGGTTCGCCAGCGGTCTTGGCGCGGGTGGTGGGGTTCGCCAGCGGTCTTGGCGCGGGTGGTGGGGTTCGCCAGCGGTCTTGGCCCGGGTGGTGGGGTTCGCCAGCGGTCTTGGCGCGGGTGGTGGGGTTCGCCAGCGGTCTTGGCCCGGGTGGTGGGGTTCGCCAGCGGTCTTGGCCCGGGTGGTGGGGTTCGCCAGCGGTCTTGGCGCGGGTGGTGGGGTTCGCCAGCGGTCTTGGCCCGGGTGGTGGGGTTCGCCAGCGGTCTTGGCCCGGGTGGTGGGGTTCGCCAGCGGTCTTGGCGCGGGTGGTGGGGTTCGCCAGCGGTCTTGGCCCGGGTGGTGGGGTTCGCCAGCGGTCTTGGCCCGGGTGGTGGGGTTCGCCAGCGGTCTTGGCGCGGGTGGTGGGGTTCGCCAGCGGTCTTGGCGCCGGGTGGTGGGGTTCGCCAGCGGTCTTGGCCCGGGTGGTGGGGTTCGCCAGCGGTCTTGGCCCGGGTGGTGGGGTTCGCCAGCGGTCTTGGCCCGGGTGGTGGGGTTCGCCAGCGGTCTTGGCGCGGGTGGTGGGGTTCGCCAGCGGTCTTGGCGCGGGTGGTGGGGTTCGCCAGCGGTCTTGGCCCGGGTGGTGGGGTTCGCCAGCGGTCTTGGCGCGGGTGGTGGGGTTCGCCAGCGGTCTTGGCGCGGGTGGTGGGGTTCGCCAGCGGTCTTGGCGCGGGTGGTGGGGTTCGCCAGCGGTCTTGGCCCGGGTGGTGGGGTTCGCCAGCGGTCTTTGCGCGGGTGGTGGGGTTCGCCAGCGGTCTTTGTGCGGGTGGTGGGGTTCGCCAGCGGTCTTGCCCGGGTGGTGGGGATCGCCAGCGGTCTTGGCCCGGGTGGTGGGGTTCGCCAGCGGTCTATCGCGGGTGGTGGGGTTCGCCAGCGGTCTTGGCGCGGGTGGTGGGGTTCGCCAGCGGTCTTGGCGCGGGTGGTGGGGTTCGCCAGCGGTCTTGGCCCGGGTGGTGGGGTTCGCCAGCGGTCTTGGCCCGGGTGGTGGGGTTCGCCAGCGGTCTTGGCGCGGGTGGTGGGGTTCGCCAGCGGTCTTGGCCCGGGTGGTGGGGTTCGCCAGCGGTCTTGGCCCGGGTGGTGGGGTTCGCCAGCGGTCTTGGCCCGGGTGGTGGGGTTCGCCAGCGGTCTTGGCCCGGGTGGTGGGGTTCGCCAGCGGTCTTGGCGCGGGTGGTGGGGTTCGCCAGCGGTCTTGGCCCGGGTGGTGGGGTTCGCCAGCGGTCTTGGCGCGGGTGGTGGGGTTCGCCAGCGGTCTTGGCCCGGGTGGTGGGGTTCGCCAGCGGTCTTGGCGCGGGTGGTGGGGTTCGCCAGCGGTCTTGGCCCGGGTGGTGGGGTTCGCCAGCGGTCTTGGCGCGGGTGGTGGGGTTCGCCAGCGGTCTTGGCGCGGGTGGTGGGGTTCGCCAGCGGTCTTGGCCCGGGTGGTGGGGTTCGCCAGCGGTCTTGGCGCGGGTGGTGGGGTTCGCCAGCGGTCTTGGCGCGGGTGGTGGGGTTCGCCAGCGGTCTTGGCCCGGGTGGTGGGGTTCGCCAGCGGTCTTGGCGCGGGTGGTGGGGTTCGCCAGCGGTCTTGGCGCGGGTGGTGGGGTTCGCCAGCGGTCTTGGCCCGGGTGGTGGGGTTCGCCAGCGGTCTTGGCCCGGGTGGTGGGGTTCGCCAGCGGTCTTGGCCCGGGTGGTGGGGTTCGCCAGCGGTCTTGGCCCGGGTGGTGGGGTTCGCCAGCGGTCTTGGCCCGGGTGGTGGGGTTCGCCAGCGGTCTTGGCCCGGGTGGTGGGGTTCGCCAGCGGTCTTGGCCCGGGTGGTGGGGTTCGCCAGCGGTCTTGGCCCGGGTGGTGGGGTTCGCCAGCGGTCTTGGCCCGGGTGGTGGGGTTCGCCAGCGGTCTTGGCCCGGGTGGTGGGGTTCGCCAGCGGTCTTGGCGCGGGTGGTGGGGTTCGCCAGCGGTCTTGGCCCGGGTGGTGGGGTTCGCCAGCGGTCTTGGCGCGGGTGGTGGGGTTCGCCAGCGGTCTTGGCGCGGGTGGTGGGGTTCGCCAGCGGTCTTGGCCCGGGTGGTGGGGTTCGCCAGCGGTCTTGGGCCGGGTGGTGGGGTTCGCCAGCGGTCTTGGCCCGGGTGGTGGGGTTCGCCAGCGGTCTTGGCGCGGGTGGTGGGGTTCGCCAGCGGTCTTGGCCCGGGTGGTGGGGTTCGCCAGCGGTCTTGGCCCGGGTGGTGGGGTTCGCCAGCGGTCTTGGCCCGGGTGGTGGGGTTCGCCAGCGGTCTTGGCGCGGGTGGTGGGGTTCGCCAGCGGTCTTGGCCCGGGTGGTGGGGTTCGCCAGCGGTCTTGGCGCGGGTGGTGGGGTTCGCCAGCGGTCTTGGCGCGGGTGGTGGGGTTCGCCAGCGGTCTTGGCGCGGGTGGTGGGGTTCGCCAGCGGTCTTGGCCCGGGTGGTGGGGTTCGCCAGCGGTCTTGGCGCGGGTGGTGGGGTTCGCCAGCGGTCTTGGCCGGGTGGTGGGGTTCGCCAGCGGTCTTGGCCCGGGTGGTGGGGTTCGCCAGCGGTCTTGGCGCGGGTGGTGGGGTTCGCCAGCGGTCTTGGCCCGGGTGGTGGGGTTCGCCAGCGGTCTTGGCCCGGGTGGTGGGGTTCGCCAGCGGTCTTGGCCCGGGTGGTGGGGTTCGCCAGCGGTCTTGGCCCGGGTGGTGGGGTTCGCCAGCGGTCTTGGCCCGGGTGGTGGGGTTCGCCAGCGGTCTTGGCCCGGGTGGTGGGGTTCGCCAGCGGTCTTGGCCCGGGTGGTGGGGTTCGCCAGCGGTCTTGGCCCGGGTGGTGGGGTTCGCCAGCGGTCTTGGCGCGGGTGGTGGGGTTCGCCAGCGGTCTTGGCCCGGGTGGTGGGGTTCGCCAGCGGTCTTGGCGCGGGGTGGTGGGGTTCGCCAGCGGTCTTGGCCCGGGTGGTGGGGTTCGCCAGCGGTCTTGGCGCGGGTGGTGGGGTTCGCCAGCGGTCTTGGCCCGGGTGGTGGGGTTCGCCAGCGGTCTTGGCCCGGGTGGTGGGGTTCGCCAGCGGTCTTGGCGCGGGTGGTGGGGTTCGCCAGCGGTCTTGGCCCGGGTGGTGGGGTTCGCCAGCGGTCTTGGCGCGGGTGGTGGGGTTCGCCAGCGGTCTTGGCCCGGGTGGTGGGGTTCGCCAGCGGTCTTGGCCCGGGTGGTGGGGTTCGCCAGCGGTCTTGGCGCGGGTGGTGGGGTTCGCCAGCGGTCTTGGCGCGGGTGGTGGGGTTCGCCAGCGGTCTTGGCCCGGGTGGTGGGGTTCGCCAGCGGTCTTGGCCCGGGTGGTGGGGTTCGCCAGCGGTCTTGGCCCGGGTGGTGGGGTTCGCCAGCGGTCTTGGCCCGGGTGGTGGGGTTCGCCAGCGGTCTTGGCCCGGGTGGTGGGGTTCGCCAGCGGTCTTGGCCCGGGTGGTGGGGTTCGCCAGCGGTCTTGGCGCGGGTGGTGGGGTTCGCCAGCGGTCTTGGCCCGGGTGGTGGGGTTCGCCAGCGGTCTTGGCCCGGGTGGTGGGGTTCGCCAGCGGTCTTGGCGCGGGTGGTGGGGTTCGCCAGCGGTCTTGGCCCGGGTGGTGGGGTTCGCCAGCGGTCTTGGCCCGGGTGGTGGGGTTCGCCAGCGGTCTTGGCCCGGGTGGTGGGGTTCGCCAGCGGTCTTGGCCCGGGTGGTGGGGTTCGCCAGCGGTCTTGGCCCGGGTGGTGGGGTTCGCCAGCGGTCTTGGCCCGGGTGGTGGGGTTCGCCAGCGGTCTTGGCCCGGGTGGTGGGGTTCGCCAGCGGTCTTGGCGCGGGTGGTGGGGTTCGCCAGCGGTCTTGGCGCGGGTGGTGGGGTTCGCCAGCGGTCTTGGCGCGGGTGGTGGGGTTCGCCAGCGGTCTTGGCCCGGGTGGTGGGGTTCGCCAGCGGTCTTGGCGCGGGTGGTGGGGTTCGCCAGCGGTCTTGGCGCGGGTGGTGGGGTTCGCCAGCGGTCTTGGCGCGGGTGGTGGGGTTCGCCAGCGGTCTTGGCGCGGGTGGTGGGGTTCGCCAGCGGTCTTGGCCCGGGTGGTGGGGTTCGCCAGCGGTCTTGGCGCGGGTGGTGGGGTTCGCCAGCGGTCTTGGCCCGGGTGGTGGGGTTCGCCAGCGGTCTTGGCCCGGGTGGTGGGGTTCGCCAGCGGTCTTGGCCGGGTGGTGGGGTTCGCCAGCGGTCTTGGCCCGGGTGGTGGGGTTCGCCAGCGGTCTTGGCCCGGGTGGTGGGGTTCGCCAGCGGTCTTGGCCCGGGTGGTGGGGTTCGCCAGCGGTCTTGGCCCGGGTGGTGGGGTTCGCCAGCGGTCTTGGCCCGGGTGGTGGGGTTCGCCAGCGGTCTTGGCCCGGGTGGTGGGGTTCGCCAGCGGTCTTGGCGCGGGTGGTGGGGTTCGCCAGCGGTCTTGGCCCGGGTGGTGGGGTTCGCCAGCGGTCTTGGCCCGGGTGGTGGGGTTCGCCAGCGGTCTTGGCCCGGGTGGTGGGGTTCGCCAGCGGTCTTGGCCCGGGTGGTGGGGTTCGCCAGCGGTCTTGGCCGGGTGGTGGGGTTCGCCAGCGGTCTTGGCCCGGGTGGTGGGGTTCGCCAGCGGTCTTGGCCCGGGTGGTGGGGTTCGCCAGCGGTCTTGGCGCGGGTGGTGGGGTTCGCCAGCGGTCTTGGCCCGGGTGGTGGGGTTCGCCAGCGGTCTTGGCCCGGGTGGTGGGGTTCGCCAGCGGTCTTGGCCCGGGTGGTGGGGTTCGCCAGCGGTCTTGGCGCGGGTGGTGGGGTTCGCCAGCGGTCTTGGCCCGGGTGGTGGGGTTCGCCAGCGGTCTTGGCCCGGGTGGTGGGGTTCGCCAGCGGTCTTGGCGCGGGTGGTGGGGTTCGCCAGCGGTCTTGGCGCGGGTGGTGGGGTTCGCCAGCGGTCTTGGCGCGGGTGGTGGGGTTCGCCAGCGGTCTTGGCCCGGGTGGTGGGGTTCGCCAGCGGTCTTGGCGCGGGTGGTGGGGTTCGCCAGCGGTCTTGGCCCGGGTGGTGGGGTTCGCCAGCGGTCTTGGCCCGGGTGGTGGGGTTCGCCAGCGGTCTTGGCCCGGGTGGTGGGGTTCGCCAGCGGTCTTGGCCCGGGTGGTGGGGTTCGCCAGCGGTCTTGGCCCGGGTGGTGGGGTTCGCCAGCGGTCTTGGCCCGGGTGGTGGGGTTCGCCAGCGGTCTTGGCCCGGGTGGTGGGGTTCGCCAGCGGTCTTGGCCCGGGTGGTGGGGTTCGCCAGCGGTCTTGGCCCGGGTGGTGGGGTTCGCCAGCGGTCTTGGCCCGGGTGGTGGGGTTCGCCAGCGGTCTTGGCGCGGGTGGTGGGGTTCGCCAGCGGTCTTGGCCCGGGTGGTGGGGTTCGCCAGCGGTCTTGGCGCGGGTGGTGGGGTTCGCCAGCGGTCTTGGCCCGGGTGGTGGGGTTCGCCAGCGGTCTTGGCCCGGGTGGTGGGGTTCGCCAGCGGTCTTGGCCCGGGTGGTGGGGTTCGCCAGCGGTCTTGGCCCGGGTGGTGGGGTTCGCCAGCGGTCTTGGCGCGGGTGGTGGGGTTCGCCAGCGGTCTTGGCCCGGGTGGTGGGGTTCGCCAGCGGTCTTGGCCCGGGTGGTGGGGTTCGCCAGCGGTCTTGGCCCGGGTGGTGGGGTTCGCCAGCGGTCTTGGCCCGGGTGGTGGGGTTCGCCAGCGGTCTTGGCCCGGGTGGTGGGGTTCGCCAGCGGTCTTGGCCCGGGTGGTGGGGTTCGCCAGCGGTCTTGGCCCGGGTGGTGGGGTTCGCCAGCGGTCTTGGCCCGGGTGGTGGGGTTCGCCAGCTTTCATGGCCCGGGTGGTGGGGTTCGCCAGCGGTCTTGGCCCGGGTGGTGGGGTTCGTCAGCGGTCTTGGCCCGGGTGGTGGGGTTCGCCAGCGGTCTTGGCCCGGGTGGTGGGGTTCGCCAGCGGTCTTGGCCGGGTGGTGGGGTTCGCCAGCGGTCTTGGCCCGGGTGGTGGGGTTCGCCAGCGGTCTTGGCCCGGGTGGTGGGGTTCGCCAGCGGTCTTGGCCCGGGTGGTGGGGTTCGCCAGCGGTCTTGGCCCGGGTGGTGGGGTTCGCCAGCGGTCTTGGCGCGGGTGGTGGGGTTCGCCAGCGGTCTTGGCCCGGGTGGTGGGGTTCGCCAGCGGTCTTGGCCCGGGTGGTGGGGTTCGCCAGCGGTCTTGGCCCGGGTGGTGGGGTTCGCCAGCGGTCTTGGCCCGGGTGGTGGGGTTCGCCAGCGGTCTTGGCCCGGGTGGTGGGGTTCGCCAGCGGTCTTGGCGCGGGTGGTGGGGTTCGCCAGCGGTCTTGGCGCGGGTGGTGGGGTTCGCCAGCGGTCTTGGCCCGGGTGGTGGGGTTCGCCAGCGGTCTTGGCGCGGGTGGTGGGGTTCGCCAGCGGTCTTGGCGCGGGTGGTGGGGTTCGCCAGCGGTCTTGGCCCGGGTGGTGGGGTTCGCCAGCGGTCTTGGCCCGGGTGGTGGGGTTCGCCAGCGGTCTTGGCCCGGGTGGTGGGGTTCGCCAGCGGTCTTGGCCCGGGTGGTGGGGTTCGCCAGCGGTCTTGGCCCGGGTGGTGGGGTTCGCCAGCGGTCTTGGCCCGGGTGGTGGGGTTCGCCAGCGGTCTTGGCCCGGGTGGTGGGGTTCGCCAGCGGTCTTGGCCCGGGTGGTGGGGTTCGCCAGCGGTCTTGGCCCGGGTGGTGGGGTTCGCCAGCGGTCTTGGCCCGGGTGGTGGGGTTCGCCAGCGGTCTTGGCCCGGGTGGTGGGGTTCGCCAGCGGTCTTGGCGCGGGTGGTGGGGTTCGCCAGCGGTCTTGGCCCGGGTGGTGGGGTTCGCCAGCGGTCTTGGCGCGGGTGGTGGGGTTCGCCAGCGGTCTTGGCCCGGGTGGTGGGGTTCGCCAGCGGTCTTGGCCCGGGTGGTGGGGTTCGCCAGCGGTCTTGGCCCGGGTGGTGGGGTTCGCCAGCGGTCTTGGCGCGGGTGGTGGGGTTCGCCAGCGGTCTTGGCCCGGGTGGTGGGGTTCGCCAGCGGTCTTGGCCCGGGTGGTGGGGTTCGCCAGCGGTCTTGGCGCGGGTGGTGGGGTTCGCCAGCGGTCTTGGCCCGGGTGGTGGGGTTCGCCAGCGGTCTTGGCCCGGGTGGTGGGGTTCGCCAGCGGTCTTGGCGCGGGTGGTGGGGTTCGCCAGCGGTCTTGGCGCGGGTGGTGGGGTTCGGCCAGCGGTCTTGGCCCGGGTGGTGGGGTTCGCCAGCGGTCTTGGCCCGGGTGGTGGGGTTCGCCAGCGGTCTTGGCGCGGGTGGTGGGGTTCGCCAGCGGTCTTGGCCCGGGTGGTGGGGTTCGCCAGCGGTCTTGGCCCGGGTGGTGGGGTTCGCCAGCGGTCTTGGCCCGGGTGGTGGGGTTCGCCAGCGGTCTTGGCGCGGGTGGTGGGGTTCGCCAGCGGTCTTGGCCCGGGTGGTGGGGTTCGCCAGCGGTCTTGGCCCGGGTGGTGGGGTTCGCCAGCGGTCTTGGCCCGGGTGGTGGGGTTCGCCAGCGGTCTTGGCCCGGGTGGTGGGGTTCGCCAGCGGTCTTGGCCCGGGTGGTGGGGTTCGCCAGCGGTCTTGGCCCGGGTGGTGGGGTTCGCCAGCGGTCTTGGCGCGGGTGGTGGGGTTCGCCAGCGGTCTTGGCCCGGGTGGTGGGGTTCGCCAGCGGTCTTGGCCCGGGTGGTGGGGTTCGCCAGCGGTCTTGGCCCGGGTGGTGGGGTTCGCCAGCGGTCTTGGCCCGGGTGGTGGGGTTCGCCAGCGGTCTTGGCGCGGGTGGTGGGGTTCGCCAGCGGTCTTGGCCCGGGTGGTGGGGTTCGCCAGCGGTCTTGGCCCGGGTGGTGGGGTTCGCCAGCGGTCTTGGCCCGGGTGGTGGGGTTCGCCAGCGGTCTTGGCCCGGGTGGTGGGGTTCGCCAGCGGTCTTGGCCCGGGTGGTGGGGTTCGCCAGCGGTCTTGGCCCGGGTGGTGGGGTTCGCCAGCGGTCTTGGCCCGGGTGGTGGGGTTCGCCAGCGGTCTTGGCCCGGGTGGTGGGGTTCGCCAGCGGTCTTGGCCCGGGTGGTGGGGTTCGCCAGCGGTCTTGGCCCGGGTGGTGGGGTTCGCCAGCGGTCTTGGCCCGGGTGGTGGGGTTCGCCAGCGGTCTTGGCCCGGGTGGTGGGGTTCGCCAGCGGTCTTGGCCCGGGTGGTGGGGTTCGCCAGCGGTCTTGGCGCGGGTGGTGGGGTTCGCCAGCGGTCTTGGCCCGGGTGGTGGGGTTCGCCAGCGGTCTTGGCGCGGGTGGTGGGGTTCGCCAGCGGTCTTGGCCCGGGTGGTGGGGTTCGCCAGCGGTCTTGGCCCGGGTGGTGGGGTTCGCCAGCGGTCTTGGCCCGGGTGGTGGGGTTCGCCAGCGGTCTTGGCCCGGGTGGTGGGGTTCGCCAGCGGTCTTGGCCCGGGTGGTGGGGTTCGCCAGCGGTCTTGGCCCGGGTGGTGGGGTTCGCCAGCGGTCTTGGCGCGGGTGGTGGGGTTCGCCAGCGGTCTTGGCGCGGGTGGTGGGGTTCGCCAGCGGTCTTGGCCCGGGTGGTGGGGTTCGCCAGCGGTCTTGGCCCGGGTGGTGGGGTTCGCCAGCGGTCTTGGCGCGGGTGGTGGGGTTCGCCAGCGGTCTTGGCGCGGGTGGTGGGGTTCGCCAGCGGTCTTGGCCCGGGTGGTGGGGTTCGCCAGCGGTCTTGGCCCGGGTGGTGGGGTTCGCCAGCGGTCTTGGCCCGGGTGGTGGGGTTCGCCAGCGGTCTTGGCCCGGGTGGTGGGGTTCGCCAGCGGTCTTGGCCCGGGTGGTGGGGTTCGCCATCGTCTTGGCCCGGGTGGTGGGGTTCGCCAGCGGTCTTGGCCCGGGTGGTGGGGTTCGCCAGTCTTGGTTGGTGGGGTTCGCCAGCGGTCTTGGCCCGGGTGGTGGGGTTCGCCAGCGGTCTTGGCCCGGGTTGTGGGGTTCGCCAGCGGTCTTGGCGCCGCGGTGGTGGGGTTCGCCAGCCAGCGGTCTTGGCCCGGGTGGTGGGGTTCGCCAGCGGTCTTGGCCCGGGTGGTGGGGTTCGCCAGCGGTCTTGGCGCGGGTGGTGGGGTTCGCCAGCGGTCTTGGCCCGGGTGGTGGGGTTCGCCAGCGCGCCAAGACCGCTGGCGAACCCCACCACCGGGCCAAGATGGTGGCGAACCCCACCACCCGGGCCAAGACCGCTGGCGAACCCCACCACCCGGGCCAAGACCGCTGGCGAACCCCACCACCCGGGCCAAGACCGCTGGCGAACCCCACCACCCGGGCCAAGACCGCTGGCGAACCCCACCACCCGGGCCAAGACCGCTGGCGAACCCCACCACCCGCGCCAAGACCGCTGGCGAACCCCACCACCCGGGCCAAGACCGCTGGCGAACCCCACCACCCGCGCCAAGACCGCTGGCGAACCCCACCACCCGGGCCAAGACCGCTGGCGAACCCCACCACCCGCGCCAAGACCGCTGGCGAACCCCACCACCCGGGCCAAGACCGCTGGCGAACCCAACCACCCGCGCCAAGACCGCTGGCGAACCCCACCACCCGGGCCAAGACCGCTGGCGAACCCCACCACCCGCGCCAAGACCGCTGGCGAACCCCACCACCCGGGCCAAGACCGCTGGCGAACCCCACCACCCGGGCCAAGACCGCTGGCGAACCCCACCACCCACGCCAAGACCGCTGGCGAACCCCACCACCCAGGCCAAGACCGCTGGCGAACCCCACCACCCGGGCCAAGACCGCTGGCGAACCCCACCACCCGGGCCAAGACCGCTGGCGAACCTCACCACCCGCCCCAAGACCTCTGGTGAACCTCACCACCCGGGCCAAGACCGCTGGCGAACCCCACCACCCGCGCCAAGACCGCTGGCGAACCCCACCACCCAGGCCAAGACCGCTGGCGAACCCCACCACCCGGGCCAAGACCGCTGGCGAACCCCACCACCCGCGCCAAGACCGCTGGCGAACCCCACCACCCGGGCCAAGACCGCTGGCGAACCCCACCACCCTTGCCAAGACCGCTGGCGAACCCCACCACCCGCGCCAAGACCGCTGGCGAACCCCACCACCCGGGCCAAGACCGCTGGCGAACCCCACCACCCGGGCCAAGACCGCTGGCGAACCCCACCACCCGCGCCAAGACCGCTGGCGAACCCCACCACCCGGGCCAAGACCGCTGGCGAACCCCACCACCCGGGCCAAGACCACTGGCGAACCCCACCACCCGGGCCAAGACCGCTGGCGAACCCCACCACCCGGGCCAAGACCGCTGGCGAACCCCACCACCCGGGCCAAGACCGCTGGCGAACCCCACCACCCGCGCCAAGACCGCTGGCGAACCCCACCACCCAGGCCAAGACCGCTGGCGAACCCCACCACCCGGGCCAAGACCGCTGGCGAACCCCACCACCCGCGCCAAGACCGCTGGCGAACCCCACCACCCGGGCCAAGACCGCTGGCGAACCCCACCACCCGCCAAGACCGCTGGCGAACCCCACCACCCGCGCCAAGACCGCTGGCGAACCCCACCACCCGGGCCAAGACCGCTGGCGAACCCCACCACCCGGGCCAAGACCGCTGGCGAACCCCACCACCCACGCCAACACCGCTGGCGAACCCCACCACCCGGGCCAAGACCGCTGGCGAACCCCACCACCCGGGCCAAGACCGCTGGCGAACCCCACCACCCGCGCCAAGACCGCTGGCGAACCCCACCACCCGGGCCAAGACCGCTGGCGAACCCCACCACCCGGGCCAAGACCGCTGGCGAACCCCACCACCCGGGCCAAGACCGCTGGCGAACCCCACCACCCGCGCCAAGACCGCTGGCGAACCCCACCACCCGGGCCAAGACCGCTGGCGAACCCCACCACCCGGGCCAAGACCGCTGGCGAACCCCACCACCCGGGCCAAGACCGCTGGCGAACCCCACCACCCGGGCCAAGACCGCTGGCGAACCCCACCTCGCGGGCCAAGACCGCTGGCGAACCCCACCACCCGGGCCAAGACCGCTGGCGAACCCCACCACCTGGGCCAAGACCGCTGGCGAACCCCACCACCCGCGCCAAGACCGCTGGCGAACCCCACCACCCGGGCCAAGACCGCTGGCGAACCCCACCACCAGGGCCAAGACCGCTGGCGAACCCCACCACCCGGGCCAAGACCGCTGGCGAACCCCACCACCTGGGCCAAGACCGCTGGCGAACCCCACCACCCGGGCCAAGACCGCTGGCGAACCCCACCACCCGGGCCAAGACCGCTGGCGAACCCCACCACCCGTGCCAAGACCGCTGGCGAACCCCACCACCCGCGCCAAGACCGCTGGCGAACCCCACCACCCGTGCCAAGACCGCTGGCGAACCCCACCACCCGCGCCAAGACCGCTGGCGAACCCCACAACCGGGGCAAGACCGCTGGCGAACCCCACCACCCGCACCAAGACCGCTGGCGAACCCCACCACCCGGGCCAAGACCGCTGGCGAACCCCACCACCCGCGCCAAGACCGCTGGCGAACCCCACCACCCGGGCCAACACCGCTGGCGAACCCCACCACCCGGGCCAAGACCGCTGGCGAACCCCACCACCCGCGCCAAGACCGCTGGCGAACCCCACCACCCGGGCCAAGACCGCTGGCGAACCCCACCACCCGGGCCAAGACCGCTGGCGAACCCCACCACCCGGGCCAAGACCGCTGGCGAACCCCACCACCCGGGCCAAGACCGCTGGCGAACCCCACCACCCGGGCCAAGACCGCTGGCGAACCCCACCACCCGGGCCAAGACCGCTGGCGAACCCCACCACCCGGGCCAAGACCGCTGGCCGAACCCCACCACCCGGGCCAAGACCGCTGGCGAACCCCACCACCCGCGCCAAGACCGCTGGCGAACCCCACCACCCGCGCCAAGACCGCTGGCGAACCCCACCACCCGGGCCAAGACCGCTGGCGAACCCCACCACCCGGGCCAAGACCGCTGGCGAACCCCACCACCCGGGCCAAGACCGCTGGCGAACCCCACCACCCGGGCCAAGACCGCTGGCGAACCCCACCACCCGGGCCAAGACCGCTGGCGAACCCCACCACCCGGGCCAAGACCGCTGGCGAACCCCACCACCCGGGCCAAGACCGCTGGCGAACCCCACCACCCGGGCCAAGACCGCTGGCGAACCCCACCACCCGGGCCAAGACCGCTGGCGAACCCCACCACCCGGGCCAAGACCGCTGGCGAACCCCACCACCCTCGCCAAGACCGCTGGCGAACCCCACCACCCGGGCCAAGACCGCTGGCGAACCCCACCACCCGGGCCAAGACCGCTGGCGAACCCCACCACCCGGGCCAAGACCGCTGGCGAACCCCACCACCCGGGCCAAGACCGCTGGCGAACCCCACCACCCGGGCCAAGACCGCTGGCGAACCCCACCACCCGGGCCAAGACCGCTGGCGAACCCCACCACCCTCGCCAAGACCGCTGGCGAACCCCACCACCCGCGCCAAGACCGCTGGCGAACCCCACCACCCTCGCCAAGACCGCTGGCGAACCCCACCACCCTGGCCAAGACCGCTGGCGAACCCCACCACCCGGGCCAAGACCGCTGGCGAACCCCACCACCCGCGCCAAGACCGCTGGCGAACCCCACCACCCGCGCCAAGACCGCTGGCGAACCCCACCACCCGGGCCAAGACCGCTGGCGAACCCCACCACCCGGGCCAAGACCGCTGGCGAACCCCACCACCCGGGCCAAGACCGCTGGCGAACCCCACCACCCGGGCCAAGACCGCTGGCGAACCCCACCACCCGGGCCAAGACCGCTGGCGAACCCCACCACCCGCGCCAAGACCGCTGGCGAACCCCACCACCCGCGCCAAGACCGCTGGCGAACCCCACCACCCGCGCCAAGACCGCTGGCGAACCCCACCACCCGCGCCAAGACCGCTGGCGAACCCCACCACCCGCGCCAAGACCGCTGGCGAACCCCACCACCCGGGCCAAGACCGCTGGCGAACCCCACCACCCGGGCCAAGACCGCTGGCGAACCCCACCACCCGGGCCAAGACCGCTGGCGAACCCCACCACCCGGGCCAAGACCGCTGGCGAACCCCACCACCCGGGCCAAGACCGCTGGCGAACCCCACCACCCGTGCCAAGACCGCTGGCGAACCCCACCACCCAGGCCAAGACCGCTGGCGAACCCCACCACCCGCGCCAAGACCGCTGGCGAACCCCACCACCCGGGCCAAGACCGCTGGCGAACCCCACCACCCGCGCCAAGACCGCTGGCGAACCCCACCACCCGCGCCAAGACCGCTGGCGAACCCCACCACCCGGGCCAAGACCGCTGGCGAACCCCACCACCCGGGCCAAGACCGCTGGCGAACCCCACCACCCGCGCCAAGACCGCTGGCGAACCCCACCACCCGGGCCAAGACCGCTGGCGAACCCCACCACCCGCGCCAAGACCGCTGGCGAACCCCACCACCCGCGCCAAGACCGCTGGCGAACCCCACCACCCGGGCCAAGACCGCTGGCGAACCCCACCACCCGCGCCAAGACCGCTGGCGAACCCCACCACCCGCGCCAAGACCGCTGGCGAACGCCACCACCCGCAGCAAGACCGCTTGGCGAACCCCACCACCCGGGCCAAGTACGCTTGGCGAACCCCACCACCCGGGCCAAGACCGCTGGCGAACCCCACCACCCGGGCCAAGACCGCTTGCGAACCCCACCACCCGGGCCAAGACCGCTGGCGAACCCCACCACCAAGGCCAAAACCGCTGGCGAACCCCACCACCCGGGCCAAGACCTCTGGCGAACCCCACCACCGCGCCAAGACCGCTGGCGAACCCCACCACCCGGGCCAAGGAGACGCTGGCGAACCCCACCACCAACAGCGAGACCGCTGGCGAACCCCACCACCAACTGCCAGGACCGCTGGCGAACCCCACCACCCGGGCCAAGACCGCTGGCGAACCCCACCACCCGGGCCAAGACCGCTGGCGAACCCCACCACCCGGGCCAAGACCGCTGGCGAACCCCACCACCCGGGCCAAGACCGCTGGCGAACCCCACCACCCGGGCCAAGACCGCTGGCGAACCCCACCACCCGGGCCAAGACCGCTGGCGAACCCCACCACCCTCGCCAAGACCGCTGGCGAACCCCACCACCCTCGCCAAGACCGCTGGCGAACCCCACCACCCGGGCCAAGACCGCTGGCGAACCCCACCACCCGGGCCAAGACCGCTGGCGAACCCCACCACCCGGGCCAAGACCGCTGGCGAACCCCACCACCCGGGCCAAGACCGCTGGCGAACCCCACCACCCGGGCCAAGACCGCTGGCGAACCCCACCACCCTCGCCAAGACCGCTGGCGAACCCCACCACCCTCGCCAAGACCGCTGGCGAACCCCACCACCCTGGCCAAGACCGCTGGCGAACCCCACCACCCGGGCCAAGACCGCTGGCGAACCCCACCACCCCGGCCAAGACCGCTGGCGAACCCCACCACCCGGGCCAAGACCGCTGGCGAACCCCACCACCCGCGCCAAGACCGCTGGCGAACCCCACCACCCGCGCCAAGACCGCTGGCGAACCCCACCACCCGCGCCAAGACCGCTGGCGAACCCCACCACCCGCGCCAAGACCGCTGGCGAACCCCACCACCCGCGCCAAGACCGCTGGCGAACCCCACCACCCAGGCCAAGACCGCTGGCGAACCCCACCACCCGGGCCAAGACCGCTGGCGAACCCCACCACCAGGGCCAAGACCGCTGGCGAACCCCACCACCCGGGCCAAGACCGCTGGCGAACCCCACCACCCGGGCCAAGACCGCTGGCGAACCCCACCACCCGGGCCAAGACCGCTGGCGAACCCCACCACCCGGGCCAAGACCGCTGGCGAACCCCACCACCCGGGCCAAGACCGCTGGCGAACCCCACCACCCGGGCCAAGACCGCTGGCGAACCCCACCACCCGGGCCAAGACCGCTGGCGAACCCCACCACCCGCGCCAAGACCGCTGGCGAACCCCACCACCCGGGCCAAGACCGCTGGCGAACCCCACCACCAGGGCCAAGACCGCTGGCGAACCCCACCACCCGGGCCAAGACCGCTGGCGAACCCCACCACCCGGGCCAAGACCGCTGGCGAACCCCACGACACGGGCCAAGACCGCTGGCGAACCCCACCACCCGGGCCAAGACCGCTGGCGAACCCCACCACCCGCGCCAAGACCGCTGGTGAACCCCACCACCCGCGCCAAGACCGCTGGCGAACCCCACCACCCGCGCCAAGACCGCTGGCGAACCCCACCACCCACGTCAGGACCTTCTAGCGAACCCCACCACCCGGGCCAAGACCGCTAGCGAACCTCACCACACGGGCCAAGACCGCTGGCAAACCCCACCACCCAGGCCAAAACCGCTGGCGAACCCCACCACCCGCGCCAAGACCGCTGGTGAACCCCACCACCCGGGCGAAGACCGCTGGCGAAACCCACCACCCGCGCCAAGACCGCTGGCGAACCCCACCACCCGCGCAAAGACCGCTGGCGAACCCCACCACCCAGGCCAAGACCGCTGGCGAACCCCACCACCCGGGCCAAGACCGCTGGCGAACCCCACCACCTGGGCCAAGACCGCTGGCGAACCCCACCACCCGGGCCAAGACCGCTGGCGAACAACACCACCAGGGCCAACACCGCTGCCGAACCCCACCACCCGTGCCAAGACCGCTGGCGAACCCCACCACCCGCGCCAACACCGCTGGCGAACCCCACCACCCGGGCCAAGACCGCTGGCGAACCCCACCACCCGCGCCAAGACCGCTGGCGAACCCCACCACCCGCGCCAAGACCGCTGGCGAACCCCACCACCCGCGCCAAGACCGCTGGCGAACCCCACCACCCGGGCCAAGACCGCTGGCGAACCCCACCACCCGGGCCAAGACCGCTGGCGAACCCCACCACCCGCGCCAAGACCGCTGGCGAACCCCACCACCCGCGCCAAGACCGCTGGCGAACCCCACCACCCGGGCCCAAGACCGTAGGCGAACCCCACCACCCGAGAAAGGACCGCTGGCGAACCCCACCACCCGGGCCAAGACCGCTGGCGAACCCCACCACCCGCGCCAAGACCGCTGGCGAACCCCACCACCCGGGCCAAGACCGCTGGCGAACCCCACCACCCGGGCCAAGACCGCTGGCGAACCCCACCACCTGGGCCAAGACCGCTGGCGAACCCCACCACCCGCGCCAAGACCGCTGGCGAACCCCACCACCGGCGCCAAGACCGCTGGCGAACCCCACCACCCGCGCCAAGACCGCTGGCGAACCCCACCACCCGCGCCAAGACCGCTGGCGAACCCCACCACCCGCGCCAAGACCGCTGGCGAACCCCACCACCCGGGCCAAGACCGCTGGCGAACCCCACCACCCGCGCCAAGACCGCTGGCAAACCCCACCACCCGGGCCAAGACCGCTGGCGAACCCCACCACCCGGGCCAAGACCGCTGGCGAACCCCACCACCCACGCCAAGACCGCTGGCGAACCCCACCACCCAGGCCAAGACCGCTGGCGAACCCCACCACCCGGGCCAAGACCGCTGGCGAACCCCACCACCCGGGCCAAGACCGCTGGCGAACCTCACCACCCGCGCCAAGACCGCTGGCGAACCCCACCACCCGGGCCAAGACCGCTGGCGAACCCCACCACCCGCGCCAAGACCGCTGGCGAACCCCACCACCCAGGCCAAGACCGCTGGCGAACCCCACCACCCGGGCAAAGACTGCTGGCAAATCCCACCACCCGCGCCAACACCGCTGGCGAACCCCACCACCCGGACCAAGACCGCTGGCGAACCCCACAACCCTTGCCAAGACCGCTGGCGAACCCCACCACCCGCGCCAAGACCGCTGGCGAACCCCACCACCCGGGCCAAGACCGCTGGCGAACCCCACCACCCGGGCCAAGACCGCTGGCGAACCCCACCACCCGCGCCAAGACCGCTGGCGAACCCCACCACCCGGGCCAAGACAGCTGGCGAACCCCACCACCCGGGCCAAGACCGCTGGCGAACCCCACCACCCGGGCCAAGACCGCTGGCGAACCCCACCACCCGCCCCAAGACCTCTGGTGAACCTCACCACCCGGGCCAAGACCGCTGGCGAACCCCACCACCCGCGCCAACACCGCTGGCGAACCCCACCACCCAGGCCAAGACCGCTGGCGAACCCCACCACCCGGGCCAAGACTGCTGGCGAACCCCACCACCCGCGCCAAGACCGCTGGCGAACCCCACCACCCGGGCCAAGACCGCTGGCGAACCCCACCACCCGGGCCAAGACCGCTGGCGAACCCCACCACCCGCGCCAAGACCGCTGGCGAACCCCACCACCCGGGACAAGACCGCTGGCGAACCCCACCACCCGGGCCAAGACCGCTGGCGAACCCCACCACCCACGCCAAGACCGCTGGCGAACCCCACCACCCGGGCCAAGACCGCTGGCGAACCCCACCACCCGGGCCAAGACCGCTGGCGAACCCCACCACCCGCGCCAAGACCGCTGGCGAACCCCACCACCCGGGCCAAGACCGCTGGCGAACCCCACCACCCGGGCCAAGACCGCTGGCGAACCCCACCACCCGGGCCAAGACCGCTGGCGAACCCCACCACCCGCGCCAAGACCGCTGGCGAACCCCACCACCCGGGCCAAGACCGCTGGCGAACCCCACCACCCGGGCCAAGACCGCTGGCCAACCCCACCACCCGGGCCAAGACCGCTGGCGAACCCCACCACCCGGGCCAAGACCGCTGGCGAACCCCACCACCAGGGCCAAGACCGCTGGCGAACCCCACCACCCGGGCCAAGACCGCTGGCGAACCCCACCACCTGGGCCAAGACCGCTGGCGAACCCCACCACCCGCGCAAAGACCGCTGGCGAACCCCACCACCCGGGCCAAGACCGCTGGCGAACCCCACCACCAGGGCCAAGACCGTTGGCGAACCCCACCACCCGGGCCAAGACCGCTGGCGAACCCCACCACCTGGGCCAAGACCGCTGGCGAACCCCACCACCCGGGCCAAGACCGCTGGCGAACCCCACCACCAGGGCCAAGACCGCTGGCGAACCCCACCACCCGTGCCAAGACCGCTGGCGAACCCCACCACCCGCGCCAAGACCGCTGGCGAACCCCACCACCCGTGCCAAGACCGCTGGCGAACCCCACCACCCGCGCCAAGACCGCTGGCGAACCCCACCACCCGGGCCAAGACCGCTGGCGAACCCCACCACCCGCACCAAGACCGCTGGCGAACCCCACCACCCGGGCCAAGACCGCTGGCGAACCCCACCACCCGCGCCAAGACCGCTGGCGAACCCCACCACCCGGGCCAAGACCGCTGGCGAACCCCAACCACCCGGGCCAACACCGTTGGCGAACCCAACCATCCGCGCCAACACCGCTGGCGAACCCCACCACCCGGGCCAAGACCGCTGGCGAACCCCACCACCCGGGCCAAGACCGCTGGCGAACCCCACCACCCGGGCCAAGACCGCTGGCGAACCCCACCACCCGGGCCAAGACCGCTGGCGAACCCCACCACCCAGGCCAAGACCGCTGGCGAACCCCACCACCCGGGCCAAGACCACTGGCGAACCCCACCACCCGGGCCAAGACCGCTGGCGAACCCCACCACCCGGGCCAAGACCGCTGGCAAACCCCACCACCCGGGCCAAGACCGCTGGTGAACCCCACCACCCGCGCCAAGACCGCTGGCGAACCCCACCACCCGGGCCAAGACCGCTGGCGAACCCCACCACCCGGGCCAAGACCGCTGGCGAACCCCACCACCCGGGCCAAGACCGCTGGCGAACCCCACCACCTGGGCCAAGACCTCTGGCGAACCCCACCACCCGGGCCAAGACCGCTGGCGAACCCCACCACCCGGGCCAAGACCGCTGGCGAACCCCACCACCCGGGCCAAGACCGCTGGCGAACCCCACCACCCGGGCCAAGACCGCTGGCGAACCCCACCACCCGGGCCAAGACCGCTGGCGAACCCCACCACCCGGGCCAAGACGGCTGGCGAACCCCACCACCCTCGCCAAGACCGCTGGCCAACCCCACCACCCTCGCCAAGACCGCTGGAGAACCCCACCACCCGGGCCAAGACCGCTGGCGAACCCCACCACCCGGGCCAAGACCGCTGGCGAACCCCACCACCCGGGCCAAGACCGCTGGCGAACCCCACCACCCAGGCCAAGACCGCTGGCGAACCCCACCACCCGGGCCAAGACCGCTGGCGAACCCCACCACCCTCGCCAAGACCGCTGGCGAACCCCACCACCCTCGCCAAGACCGCTGGCGAACCCCACCACCCTCGCCAAGACCGCTGGCGAACCCCACCACCCTGGCCAAGACCGCTGGCGAACCCCACCACCCGGACCAAGACCGCTGGCGCACCCCACCACCCGCGCCAAGACCGCTGGCGAACCCCACCACCCGCGCCAAGACCGCTGGCGAACCCCACCACCCGGGCCAAGACCGCTGGCGAACCCCACCACCCGGGCCAAGACCGCTGGCGAACCCCACCACCCGGGCCAAGACCGCTGGCGAACCTCACCACCCCGGCCAAGACCGCTGGCGAACCCCACCACCCGGGCCAAGACCGCTGGCGAACCCCACCACCCGCGCCAAGATCGCTGGCGAACCCCACCACCCGCGCCAAGACCGCTGGCGAACCCCAACACCCGCGCCAAGACCGCTGGCGAACCCCACCACCCGCGCCAAGACCGCTGGCGAACCCCACCACCCGCGCCAAGACCGCTGGCGAACCCCACCACCCAGGCCAAGATCGCTGGCGAACCCCAACACCCGGGCCAAGACTACTGGCGAACCCCACCACCCGGGCCAAGACCCCTGGCTAACCCCACCACCCGGGCCAAGACCGCTGGCGAACCCCACCACCCGGGCCAAGACCGCTGGCGAACCCCACCACCCGCGCCAAGACCGCTGGCGAACCCCACCACCCGGGCCAAGACCGCTGGCGAACCCCACCACCCGCGCCAAGACCGCTGGCGAACCCCACCACCCGTGCCAAGACCGCTGGCGAACCCCACCACCCGCGCCAAGACCGCTGGCGAACCCCACCATCCGCGCCAAGACCGCTGGCGAACCCCACCACCCGGGCCAAGACTGCTGGCGAACCCCACCACCCGGGCCAAGACCGCTGGCGAACCCCACCACCCGCGCCAAGACCGCTGGCGAACCCCACCACCCGGGCCAAGACCGCTGGCGAACCCCACCACCCCCGCCAAGACCGCTGGCGAACCCCACCACCCGGGCCAAGACCGCTGGGGAACCCCACCACCCGGGCCAAGACCACTGGCGAACCCCACCATCCGCGCCAAGACCGCTGGCGAACCCCACCACCCGCGCCAAGACCGCTGGCGAACGCCAACACCCGCAGCAAGATCGTTGGCGAACGCCAGCAGCAACAGGGAGACGTTGGCGAACGCGAACACCCGCAGCAAGATCGTTGGTGAACGCCAGCACCAACAGGGAGACGTTGGCGAACGCCAGCACCAACAGGGAGACGTTGGCGAACGCCAGCACCAACAGGGAGACGTTGGCGAACGCCAGCACCAACAGGGAGACGTTGGCGAACGCCAGCACCAACAGCGAGACGTTGGCGAACGCCAGCACCAACAGCGAGACGTTGGCGAACGCCAGCACCAACAGCGAGACCTTTGGCGAACGCCAGCATCAACAGCGAGACCGTTGGCGAACCCCACCACCCGGGCCAAGACCGCTGGCGAACCCCACCACCCGGGCCAAGACCGCTGGCGAACCCCACCACCCGGGCCAAGACCGCTGGCGAACCCCACCACCCGGGCCAAGACCGCTGGCGAACCCCACCACCCGGGCCAAGACGGCTGGCGAACCCCACCACCCGGGCCAAGACGGCTGGCGAACCCCACCACCCTCGCCAAGACCGCTGGCCAACCCCACCACCCTCGCCAAGACCGCTGGAGAACCCCACCACCCGGGCCAAGACCGTTGGCAAACCCCACCACCCGGGCCAAGACCGCTGGAGAACCCCACCACCCGGGCCAAGACCGCTGGCGAACCCCACCACCCGGGCCAAGACCGCTGGCGAACCCCACCACCCGGGCCAAGACCGCTGGCGAACCCCACCACCCTCGCCAAGACCGCTGGCGAACCCCACCACCCTCGCCAAGACCGCTGGCGAACCCCACCACCCTGGCCAAGACCGCTGGCGAACCCCACCACCCGGGCCAAGACCGCTGGCGAACCTCACCACCCCGGCCAAGACCGCTGGCGAACCCCACCACCCGGGCCTAGACCGCTGGCGAACCCCACCACCCGCGCCAAGATCGCTGGCGAACCCCACCACCCGCGCCAAGACCGCTGGCGAACCCCACCACCCGCGCCAAGACCGCTGGCGAACCCCAACACCCGCGCCAAGACCGCTGGCGAACCCCACCACCCGCGCCAAGACCGCTGGCGAACCCCACCACCCAGGCCAAGATCGCTGGCGAACCCCAACACCCGGGCCAAGACTACTGGCGAACCCCACCACCCGGGCCAAGACCCCTGGCTAACCCCACCACCCGGGCCAAGACCGCTGGCGAACCCCACCACCCGGGCCAAGACCGCTGGTGAACCCCACCACCCGTGCCAAGACCGCTGGCGAACCCCACCACCCAGGCCAAGACCGCTTACGAACAACACCACCCGCGCCAAGACCGCTGGCGAACCCCACCACCCGTGCCAAGACCGCTGGCGCACCCCACCACCCGCGCCAAGACCGCTGGCGAACCCCACCACCCGCGCCAAGACCGCTGGCGAACCCCACCACCCGGGCCAAGACTGCTGGCGAACCCCACCACCCGGGCCAAGACCGCTGGGGAACCCCACCACCCGCGCCAAGACCGCTGGGGAACCCCACCACCCGGGCCAAGACCGCTGGGGAACCCCACCACCCGCGCCAAGACCGCTGGCGAACCCCACCACCCGCGCCAAGACCGTTGTCGAACCCCGCCACCCGGGCCAAGACCACTGGCGAACCCCACCATCCGCGCCAAGACCGCTGGCGAACCCCACCACCCGCGCCAAGACCGCTGGCGAACGCCAACACCCGCAGCAAGATCGTTGGCGAACGCCAGCAGCAACAGGGAGACGTTGGCGAACGCGAACACCCGCAGCAAGATCGTTGGTGAACGCCAGCACCAACAGGGAGACGTTGGCGAACGCCAGCACCAACAGGGAGACGTTGGCGAACGCCAGCACCAACAGGGAGACGTTGGCGAACGCCAGCACCAACAGGGAGACGTTGGCGAACGCCAGCACCAACAGCGAGACGTTGGCGAACGCCAGCACCAACAGCGAGACGTTGGCGAACGCCAGCACCAACAGCGAGACCTTTGGCGAACGCCAGCATCAACAGCGAGACCGTTGGCGAACGCCAGCACCAACAGCGAGACGTTGGCGAACGCCAGCACCAACAGCGAGACGTTGGCGAACGCCAGCACCAACAGCGAGACGTTGGCGAACGCCAGCACCAACAGCGAGACGTAGGCGAACGCCAGCACCAACAGCGAGACGTTGGCGAACGCCAGCACCAACAGCGAGACATAGGCGAACGCCAGCACCAACAGCGAGACGTTGGCGAACGCCTGCACCAACAGCGAGACGTTGGCGAACGTCAGCACCAACAGCGAGACGTTGGCGAACGCCAGCACCAACGGCAACACGTTGGCGAACACCACTACCCCAAACCAATCTCGCTTCCGTCCCACCAGACGCGGCAGACCTGCCACACATCGCTCTCCTACCGCAGGCCGTGATCAGTCTAGCGCCCGACGGGACAGACGATCTTCGATTCTTTGTTGGTACTGTGGTCATCCTGGACATCGAGCATCCAGTTGCCACCGTACATACAGACGTCCTCGCTCCCAAACCAGACAGCGTACGCCTTCCCGCTCACGTCGTCCACACTGCAAATACCACAAATCAAGCACGAGTCACACCACTGAGGAATGTCGTTACCTCAACCGCCCACAGTCGGGGGATGCGCCGCGCCCGTATCGGACCAATATCACGTAGAACCAGAAACCCAACTCCCCATCCGCCATGTAGGTCCCATAACATCCTCGGGTTTAGTCATTCTCGGAAGCAATCATGACATACCAACGTCATTCTTCTTGGACACAGGATCTTTAGTAAATCTCATCTCCGAAAATTCCTTACAAATTATTCATCGCCATCACAGCCACGTCAGTTTCCTAGAACCACCAGACATTCGCCTATGTGGTGTTAACGGCTCAGAGTTTAAGGTTAAGGGAAGAGTCACCCTTGAAGTCAAACTCCACAGAGATTTGCCCCCTATCCTCATTGAATTTCATGTCACTAATGACTTGCAGTATCCCGCAGATGCCCTTATTGGTTTCTCCACCATGGCATAACATTCCATTGCATTATTACCTGCTTGTGGTAGTATAGACATTTCTGGATTCCCGGTTTCCACTATGGAATGTCCCCGTCCTGTTCTTACGATCAAATCAGTCCTTCAATTACCTCTGTCCCTATCACTACCAAAAAGTCCAACCCAGCCCAAACAACCACTCTCATCATCTGAGAATACAGAGATCATTCCTTTACTGACTGCGAGCAAGGACATAAATTCCTCAATGTCTCCTGATACATCATCTCAGCCCTCGAACATGGCTCTTACATCCTCTCTCGACAACACTATCGCTGACTCAGACATGTCTCAGTTACCTACCTCACACAGTCTGAATGATCTTCTCCAACACGCAGAGACGAAACGTGCAGTAACGAATACGTGCACAATTTTGTTACCGCATGAGTTCACCAAAGTCTCTGTTTGTGTTGCCGGTGCGAAAAAAGGAGTGGACGTACTAACCCTACCTGAGACGTGTTGTGTGAATGGCTTGACTTATGAGTCAGCGTGGTGTACAGTCTTACAGGACAGTTTATGCTACCTGTACTTGCTCAATGTCACAAATGCTCCACTAAAACTTAAAAGTGGTGTAAAGATTGAAGACTTCCTAGTATACCCAGCGGCCGTAAAGGTGTGCCAGGATTCCTCAATTCCTACTATTCAGACTGATGATACGCCAATCGGTGTATGTACGATTAACTCTACGGGATCTGCGCCGACGCATTCACCCGATATGCTCTCACATCTCACTTGCACAGATTTCCCAGAACATACGCCTCAACTCCTCGACCTTCTGACCTCGTACAGAAACGTGGTTGCCTTACCCGGTGAACCGGTGGGTAGAACAGACCTTGTCAAATATACGATTGAACTACTCCCAGGAACTCAGCCGCTTTACATACCAGCGTATCGATTGCCTCACAGCCAGAGAAAGCAAACAGATCAAATGGTACAGAACATGTTAGACCAGGACATTATTGAACCCTCCGTCAGTCCATGGAATAGCCCACTTTTCTTAGTACCAAAGAAGGACGGCAACTTTAGACCAGTAGTCGACTATCGTAAGGTCAATTCTGTCACCGTTCCAGACCGTTTCCCGTTACCTGTCCTCACTGATTTGCTAGAATCCCTTGGTGACAATAACGTAGTCTTTTCATCTTTAGACCTCCTCAGCGGGTACTGGCAGGTCGAAATGGAAGAGTCCTCTCGCCCAGTTACAGCCTTTAGCACCCCTTCCGGACATTTTCAGTTTAAGAGACTCCCTTTTGGTCTGAGAAATGCTCCTTCCGTGTTCATGCGACTTATCCATTCAGTCTTCAGCGGTATGATGGGACACTCTCTTTTTGCTTACCTAGATGATATCATTGTTGTGAGTAAATCCATCCCTGATCATTTTACCAAACTCCAGCAAGTTTTTGAACGCCTCCAGCTCGCAGGCCTGAAAATCAGTCTCAGTAAATGTGACTTCCTGCGAAAGAAAATCAAATTCCTAGGCCATGTCGTAGATGCACAAGGCATTCATACTAATGAGGATAAAACTCAGGCGATCATTAACTTTCCAGAACCTACCACTACCGACGCTGTACGAAGTTTCCTGGGCCTCAGTGGCTATTATCGTCGCTACATCCGGAATTATGCGCAGATCGCCGCTCCTCTGACCCACTTACTCAAGCAGAATGTGCCCTTTGTTTGGACTAACGACCAGTCACAGGCTTTCCAAAAACTAAAGACAGCTCTTGTAAATGCCCCTATTCTAGCGTTCCCTGATTATACCACACCCTTCCTTCTCTGCACAGACGCCTCAGGCACTGGACTTGGTGCCGTTTTGATGCAACTCGATGAAGCATCAAGGAAGCGCGTAATAGCGTATGCTAGTTGCACCCTTACAACCGCTGAACGTAACTACAGTGTTACAGATCTCGAAGCGCTAGCGGTAATCTGGTCCTTGAAACATTTCAGAGATATAGTCTATGGTTATCCAGTGCATATCCAAACAGACCACCTTCCACTATGTGATTTGTTCAAGAATCGCAACCTAACAGGTAGGTTAGCTAGATGGTCTATCATCATCCAGGACTTTAATCCCACTTTTCAATATGTACCAGGCAAGTTGAATGTAGTCACAGACGCACTCTCACGTCACGTAGCAGCAGCTATAACATCACTGCAGCCTGAAGTAACTGAAAATACTACACTAACGTCAGAAGTTGTTCGAAACTTTCAACGCCAAGACCCCATGTGGTCCAAAGTCATTTATTTCCTAGAATCTGGCGATGCCTCGACCTTACCTACTCTGCCAGTATCACTAGATGAGTTCATGCTAGACAATGATCTCTTGTACAGGAAAACACTGCTAACAGGCAAAGATATGCCCAATCGCGAAGTACGCCAACTTGTTGTCCCCACTGCCCTGATACCAAAGATTCTTCATATTGTTCATAATACTCCTCAAGCTTCCCATCCAGGTAAAGACCGATGCTTGCGCCAAGCACGTCTCAAATACTATTGGCCAACCATGCGCCGCGATATCAATGCCCACTGTGACTCTTGCCTCTCCTGCCACCGCCACAAAGGATCAACTGGCTTACCAGTACCTCTCTTACAATACCCAATCCCATCACGACCATGGGAAACTGTCTCAATCGATCTCTTAAAACTACCTCTCACAGAATCTGGCGCTGAGTACTTGTTCGTAGCGGTCGACCACTTCTCCCGCTACTGTGTCCTCGTACCCCTCTCCGACAAGACCGCGAAGAGCGTTGCACGTGCCCTTGTAGATCACGTAATTTGCCCGTTCAGTACCCCTCATACCATTCTTACTGACAACGGTACAGAGTTCAACAATAGCCTTCTCGATGAGATCTGTCGCCACTTTCATATCAGTAAGTGCAATGTCGTGCCTAACCATCCGGCTTCCAATGGCCTTGTAGAACGCCACAACCGAAAAATCTTAGAGTGCCTCAGACATCTAGGCTCCCATAGTTCGTCCTGGGATGACTGGATTCCCCAAGTGGCATCCTCCATCAATAGTTCCATCAATGCATCCATTGCTGAATCTCCCTTCTTCGTCCTCTTTGGCTTTGACAAGGACCTCCCATACTCTCTCTTATCCTCAAAGCCAGAACCCATCTACAACATGGATGATTATGTTAAACTAAAATTGGCCAACTTCCAGACAATCCACCAGTATGTCCAATCCACTTTGGCTTCCTCTCAGGAGGACATGCTGCAGCGCCAACATAAGTCCGCCTCTCCTATCACTATCAGTGTAGGCGATCTTGTCTTTGCTCATTCCCATACGCGTTCCTCTAAGTTGGATGACAAATTTACAGGGCCCCACCGCGTCCTCACTCAACAAGGCAACAAATTTCACCTCCAGGACCTGTCCACTAAGGACACCAGATGGGTCCACGTCGATGACTTAAAGCGAGCACCCCGTGGCCTCGTGTTGGAAGAGTCACTTACACAACCTCCTGCCCCCTCTTCCCCTCCTCCCATCCCTCAGTCTGCCTTGTCTCCACCTATCCCTCAGTCTCCTTCCTCTCCATCTCCACCTGCTCATTCATCAATCAATCACTATCGGTCCAAACTGCGCTCTGCCCATCAACCTCTTCACGACCTCCCCCATTAACTCTACCCTGATTTTCTAGGTACGATGTTAGCGATCTCCCTGCTGGCAGTGCTGACCCTCCTGGGGTCTGGGTCAGGTCAGGACGATGGTGGAGTACGTCCCGGGGCCTTGGTCGGCTCAGGAGGCGAGGTCTCCTTGCGCTACGATCTTGCGCCCCTGGCCGACGTAGCCATTGCCCTACCTGCCTACGCGCACCAGCTCCATGGAATCAGGAACCATCTCACGGCCCTCATGGGGACACACAACCCGAATGAGTATCTCTATAACCTTTTCCTCCCACTCTCCTGGCAGTTGCAATACATAGGTAACAGATTCACTGAGCTCAATGACACATTTTCCATTCCGACACCCGTGGGTCGTTCTCGTGTGCAACGAGGTCTCTTCGACTTCGGCGGTGAGATTCTGAGTGGCTTGTTTGGCGTTGCTACAGCCCGTGACATTTCTAGCTTCAAATCTGATCTCACTCATTTAGCTTCAGCCCTAGAATCACAACGCCGAGTCCTTAAAATCCAACACACTATGTTACAGAAGCTCACAACCCAACTCAATGAAGTCATGTCCACTCTAAACAATTTCACCGATATCTTACAACGCCACCTTTCAGATCTCAACGTTATCTCTCAGTTCTTCTACCTCAAACTCAACATGGATAATCTCCAACTGGCCGTTGACTCTCTCCTGTCTCAAGTCTCTACCTTGGTTCGTATCCTGGTCGATGCTATCAATGGACGTGTCACTGCCGACTTAGTACCTGTCTCAGCTCTCCGTTCTGTCCTGGAATGGGCTCACTCCACCTTCGGTCTCTCCCCAGTCCTCCCTTACTCCTCCCTTGAATATTATTATCCTGTTCTCGAAGCCACTCTTCTCACTACATACGTCGTCGTTCATATTCCTCTCCGTCCTGCCATAACCTTTAACCTTTTCCACATCATTCCCTTCCCTTTCCGCCTCAACAACTCCTTGTTACAGGTATCTGTTCCTTCAGAATATTTCCTCCTCTCCCATGATCCTCTTTCCGTTGCCTTCCTTTCTTCCACAGACCTCCAGCAATGTTCCTCCCTTACTCCGACCTCTCGTCTCTGTGCTGCCCACCTTTTCGCTATCTTCCCTAGCAGTGCTACACCCTGTGAGTCTGCTTTAGTTCGCAACCATTCCATCTACTCGGCCTGTTCTTTTGTCCCAGCTCCTGACCTCCCGGTCCACCATGCTCACCTCAACCATGTCCAGTACTTCTTCTTTGCTGTTCCCATCTCTGTCACAATCATGTGTCCTGGTTCTCCCGTTCGCTCCGTCCCCGCTAGTGGTCTCTACAAAGCACCTGACTATTGTACCGTCAAATCAGAGTCCGTCATCACTTACGCCACTCGCTATCACCAAGCTGTTCGTACACACTCCTATGACATCTTTCAACCAATCGACATGCCTTCAACCCTACCATTTGCCAACATTACCATCACCTCCCCTCACTTGCGCATGCTCACCTTCCTCAATGACAGTGATTTCATTATGGATCAATTTTCTCTGGCCTTCAGCCGTTCATCGGTTCATCCAACAGTTGTGTTTCCCCCTGTGGTTATCGCTTTCAAAGGTTTTCTACTCATCATCTGTGCAGTGCATTGTTGTGTCAGAAAAATGGAACGTCGACTCCAGGAAATCAGAGTCGCTACAGGCATAGTACGCCCTACACACGACGTAGACACTCCCCGTACTTAGTGCCCTCGCATTCCGTGACTACCATTGCCATCTAACATTTAACCACACTGTGAACAGCACTCTGCCTACTAGAACATGATGGTATTTCTTTCATGCATTACTGAGTGACAGTGTATCCTACAGAAAATACAAAAAAAAAAAAAAAAAAAATGAAGGAAGAACAACAATAGAACTCTCATATCTACTCCTTGTTTCTCATGTATCAAACTATTATTGTGTACTTCCCATTATGTTTATATATCCCTTCGACCCTTACTGGATTTGTACCTATTATTCCTTGTATATCTTATATGTATATATCCTTCTAATTCCCTCCCCTCAACATGGCCATGTCTCCCCTACTGCCCCTGTATCATACTTATCCCTTGTACAAACCTCCCCGTTCCTGCCTTACTACTATAATCACCCACCTTTTAACTCCTGGTGTCAGGAGACACCATCTCAGCTACCTGGGGGAGTAGTGTACCCCCTCCACAATATGTCTACCCCCGATGTATATATGTCCCCCCCCAATGCATACATGCCCCCACTAAACTTGCTAGGTCAGCACCCTTTCCCACGCCTGAAGACGGCGTTATTGCATCAGTTGATATCGGGCAGCCGGGAAGGGTAGACTATTTTACTGTGAGCTTGTAATAAACTCCTTATCTAGCTGTTTGTACACGGAGTTTCTATCACCAAAGTATTGCAAGTTACAATATACTGTACAGGAGAGTAGTAAGGCACACTATGGAAAATAATTCGCTATGGATAAGGCGTCAGGGAGCCACCTTAACCTACGAGAATACAGGCCTTAATCCCATCAGTCTGAGCATTATTTCCTTCACTACTGCAGACAGAGTGGCACAAAAAAGAAGATATGGAACGTTGTGGTGGCGCTGTGGATGTGCTGGTGTTTGTAGAGAGAATGGAGAATGCGAGACTGACTAGGAGAGTTTGTGAGTGGGGTGAAGGTGGAGGGGGTGTGGGAGAAACCGAGGATGAGATGGAGGGGTCGGGTGGAGAGGTAGATGAGTGAGGAGGGTGTAAACTGGAGAGAAGGAAGCGGGATGGCAAAGGATAGAATGACCTGGAGACGATAGATTTGTAGCCACCCTTTCCTAGATTCAGGTATCTTACTATAATACTCGAAGACAAATTAGAAGAGGCCTGGTCTAAGCTGAATGAAAACGTGTGGGTGGTAAGAAGATACCGATGCCGAGAAACGTTTGTATATAGAAAGGATTAATGGGGGCCTTCTAACAAATTTACAGATACCGAATAACGTTTGCATATAGATGGGATTAATAGAGACTTTCTGGTCGATATACCGACACTGAAAAACGCTTGCATATAGAAGGGGTTAATGGAGACTTTCTAACCACGTCTTCAGCGTAGGTCAGACGGGTTCACCTGACAGCACCCCTCCACCTCGCTTTCTTCTGCCCAGCGAGAATAAAACGGAAAAGACGTGATCCTATCGTATCTGGGAGTCCGGGGAGGTGCCAGATTCAGTCACGTTGTTACTACACGTGCGAATTTCCCGCTACTGAGTGAAATCTTCCCGGGTTAATGCCTTGAATCCCGGTGATGTCCATTCTTTTTTTTTAAGTTTATTCTTGTTATTATAGTCTGTTTGTTTTCATCTGACGGAACCAGACCACTCCCACAAAGAGAATGCTAAGTCGTGGTTGCGTGAAATTCAGTGGGCCTCAGTTAAGAGATAGAAATGAGTCTCCTTGGTTACTAGTCAAATCTGCTCTCCAGCACGAATGCATAAAAAAATACCCCGCCGAATTGAAAGGGTTAAATTTGTTATCACGAAAAAGGAAAAAAAAAGTTTATAAGAGATAGTTTTCCATCGTTTAGCCGCAGTTCCTTCTTCCATGCTTAAAAAAATAAAAAATAAAAAATTGTCCCTCGGCTGAATAAAATCGTCTGGCGTTGGTCATAGAAACTGGTTAACTCCTTCAGTCCGATGACACAGTTTTATTTTAATTCTGTCTGTCTATTTCTGTCTCTCTGTCTGTCTCTGTCTCTGTCTGTCTGTCTCTCTCTCTCAAGACGATTTTAAACTTGGAAAAGACCCTTAGTGGCGAAGGGGTTAATGAAGGCTAGATATAACCCCTCCAGTTCGACAAATCCCCTTTAAGCTGGATAAAATCGTCTGGAGATTGCACGAATAAGATTACAGTACTCGTAGTGAAAGGGTTGTGTACCACATTAGCTACACCGCACACCCTCAATCCTCGAATTCTAGGACAGTGAATGAAACGAGCACTCCTCTTGCATAGCTTGGCCTGGCCAGTCGTCATTATGCCCGAGACTTCCAGCGACTCTGCTCGTGCCTGCGACCCGTTGAGGGGGGCACCAAACAGCAGATCCGTGCCGCCAGGAGCCACTTCCATCCAGGGAACCGTGAATTGGTTCAACGTGGGATCGTGTTACGGTTTCATCAAACGTCGGGACACTGGCGCTGATGTTTTCGTGCACGCTTCTGGGATCGTTGCACCAAATCCACGGCATTTCCAGCGCTCACTTGCAGAAGGAGAGACGGTGGAGTTTCGTGTTGTACAGGCTTCCAAGGGTCCCGAGGCTAAGGACGTCACTGGGCCGGGTGGTGTTGCTGTGCAGGGCTCTGCCCGTGCACGGCAGCGTCACCCTGCCCAGAGACGCCAGCCAAAGGGTCCTGGAAGTGCTGGCAACACAAACACACTCGTTGCAATGTGTATCGCGACGGCTGAGGCTTTTAGTGGGGGTAGCAAGGCGGTTTTGGCTGTTCTCCTTCCTCAGATCTTTGAGGAGAACGGCCTTCCACGCCTTGCTATTCCCCGAAGCTTCACCCGCGATCCTCGTCTCCCCCCTCGTCAGGAGCGTCAGGCCCGGCGACAGCAGCCACAACCACCTCGCACGACACCGCGAAAACGGCTGTGTTTGGATGCCCCTCTCAACCGGACGACTGGCGCCACCACAATTGAACCTTCGATCACCGACCCGGAACCGTCACAGGCCATGGATATTGAGCATGGGGAGACTGTCGTGGAGGTCCACCTCCCATCGTCAGGAGCTGAGGAGGAGCGTGTCTCGTCCCCCGTCCCTCTAGTACATCTGGACGCAGCGGAGCCCTCCTCCGTGCCCTCTCCATCTGCTCCTGACGAAGTGGAGGTGCCTCTTCCACCTTCACCACCGCCTGCCGCCATCGCTCTCTCTTCTTCTCCCCCTCCACCTAAGGAGAAGAGGAAGAAACAAAAGAAGAAAGGGGGAAAGACCAAGAGCGACCCCTCCTCCGTTGCTCGCCGGATCGAGGCCCTCCTTCCACCACTCTCAGGGACTCGTGATCTCGATGCCCGCACGGATGCGGACCTGGAAGAGCTACTCTTCTGCCTCACGGATCCGATCAACCACGAAGATACACTGCCTCTCGTCTATCAGACTTTGTATCAGAAGATCCGTGAGGCATACATCTCCAACTCCCTCTCTCCATCTGAGGAAGCCGCCATCCGTGAGGGCATCGGGTTCGATCCACCACGTGCTGCCCTCGTCAACTATATCGCCACCAGACTGCTCTCGTAACTGCTGAGCCACGCCTGATCTTGTCCTGCCTTGCTGCTTCGTCTTGCAGTTTTTGTCACCGCTATGCTCTCGTTTGAGAGCTACTTTATGCCACTTCTCTGACGGGCTCTATGTTTGCCCGTGTCCTCACCATGTTGTGAGGCAAATATCACAACAACAACAACAATGAAACGAGGTACACTTAAGAGACAAAAGTTCTGCCTGGTATTCTGCTGCTCCCACTTAACACTTAGAGAGAGAGAGAGAGAGAGAGAGAGAGGGTGTGTGGAGGGGAAATCCGTCACTTTCCTGTATTGTATCAGAGGGAATGATTGGGGGGAGAAGCATACGAAGCGTCTCCCAGCTTAGGAATATTAGGCAACAGAGGGAAGTAAAAAGTAGAAGAGATGAGGTGAAATATTGGGTGAAGTTTTTGTGTCTGGCTGTATAGTACTGTTACACAACTACACTTTCACACACACACACACACACACACACACACACACACACACACACACACCTCAACCCCAGTGCCCTTTTATGCTCAGTGACCCGTACTTAGGCTATGGTGTCATGTGTTTACTTCTTTCCAGAGCTGAAAATATTGTCTGAGTATTAACCCTCTTATTCCCTGACATTTTATTATTCTAGCTATTTACAGACGATTTGATTTAGTTAAGAGGGTCTGCTTGAAGTGGCAGGTCTTGATATAACCCTTAAGATAGCCACGACATGCCATGACCGGCACAACAGCTGAGCAGAGAAAAAATAATGATGCTCTGTTCTTGTCTAGCGGAAAAGCTTTGGGTGTTTCTCGGCTATACTTGGCTCTATGGGAAAAGAGAGAGAGAGAGAGAGAGAGAGAGAGAGAGAGAGAGAGAGAGAGAGAGAGTTCAATAGCTGGAAAGGAGACAATGTTTTGGTGTTCCTCAAAGCAGGACAATTTTACAAGCCGTACTGGGCAAGAGTTTTACTTATTGATACCAAATTTTAGCTGTCAAGTATTGTGTTCTCACTCGATTCGCCCACTGAAGAAAAGTATCCTATCCTTGTGTGTGTGTGTGTGTGTGTGTGTGTGTGTGTGTGTGTGTGTGTGTGTGTGAGAGAGAGAGAGAGAGAGTACGAGGATGCAGACAGAAATAGGAACAAAACACATCCAGTCACTTAAACCTCAGACAGAGTACCAAGTGGAAGGGACTCAAGTTTTAGGCCACATTACAAAACACACACCAAAGCAATGTACAGGAAAAAGCACCACTGGGCCAGAAAAACAATATACGAAAAACAGTAGGGCCTTAAAAACAAAAGACAACAAGGAGGGCAGGAGATCAGGCTGTGTTGATTGTCTTGATTGTCTCCTCTATCTGACAGAGCGTTGGACACTACGGGAGTCATTTCTGGTCATTGTCTTTTGTTTTCACCGTAACAGTGGGCCAAAACAGTAGAAAAAACAACAGAGGATTATAAACAGGAGGTAGGAAGGAGGGCGGGAGGGAGGGCTGTTATGTACTGCCTCTTCCATTCAACACAACACTAGCAGTTGGCCCTAATTATCTACGGGAGGATTCTCTCTCTCTCTCTCTCTCTCTCTCTCTCTCTCTCTCGTTTTTTGTCTGTACTGCATTAGAAGGACGCATCGTGCCGATTGTGTACCCAATTTTTTAACACGAGAGAGAGAGAGAGAGAGAGAGAGAGAGAGAGAGAGAGAGAGAGAGAGAGAGAAAGTGTAAATTTTTCCCTGTAGTACACATCTCAGACACTCCTAAATAAACACACACACAAACACACAAACTTATGTACACAGAACAGGCGAAACTTGGACTGTTACACCCGTAGACTTTCAGAGAGCATAATTTCTTATAAAGCGATTTCATGGGCGACCGAAAGTTAGGTTAGGTCACTTTGGGCAGGGTTTGGTCTGATTAGGTAATTTTTGGTTGGGTTGGCTTCAGTTCGACTAGATATAGACGGATTAGGTTAGATTGCTTTAGAATACGTCGGTTTTTATAGGTTTTGGGTTGGGTTTTATTTGGTTGGGTTAGGCTGGGTTAGGTTCGGTTGGATTAGGTCATTTTAGGCTTGACTGGGTTGGGTTAGGTCAGGTATGGTATGGTTAAGTGAGACTGGGTAGGATTAGGTAGGGTTAGATGCGGTTAGGCTGCGTCAGAATTGGTTAGGTTATGTATGAGGAGGTTACGTGAGATTGTGAAGTTAAATACAATTAGACTGGGTTAGATGAGGTTAAGTTAGATTAGGTTGGGTTAATTTAGGTTGGATTAGGTCATTCGAGGTTAGGCAGGATTCAGTTCGAGCAAATATGGATAGGTTAGTTGAGACTAGGCCTATATAAATTGGTTTATGCATTACGGTCTTTTGTTGGTCGGTCCTTCCAAAGTCAAACATCACAGGAGGTGGGCGTGGTTTTGTGTGTGTGTGTGTGTATTTGTGTGTGTGTGTGCTCGCTTCGTGTTTGGTCTATTTTATATATTTTGTGTGTGCCTTGTGTGACTGAAACTTTGTGTTTGTATGTTTCACTTCTCGTGTGACTGAGGGTGGACTGCTTAAGAATAGCGCCCTTTATAGTTACGATTGCCTCTTCCTCAGTATAGCATATGTTTTTAGTTTATTTAGCTCTCTCTGAACGATTGTATAAGAGCTTCGTGGAAAATACTAGAACTAGAAAGATGGCAGTAGATACAGCCTTGTGTACCAGATATCCTGCCCAAGTTTCATTAGCAGATACGTTGCCCAAGTTGAATAAAGTCGTCGGAAGTAAGAATGAGGTTGAAGAGACGTTGCTGTACTGAAAGTCGTTGGATATGCCTTGTTTTATGTCTTTTCGTATGTGGCTGCGAGATAACAGACTCAAGTTCAGTCTTTTATGGCAAGCGTTAATAGATATGTCAGTGGTTTGCTTAATATAAAGGTTAATATGCCACTGGAATGTTTCTAAAGCTTTCCGCCTCCTCTCAAGTAAGGATATTTACTGTCTATTACACTCCTCCAATTGGTAACAACACTGATATATGTTTACAGCTCCCCACCTCTCAGGCATGGATGTTATCTCGTGTCTGTTACATCGGTATCTATTACAGTCGTCCTATTGGGAATCTGTCAATGGTATGTTTTTAAAGCCTCCTACCTCCCTCTCGTGCAAGGGTGTTTATTATCAATTACACTCCTCCTATTGGTAATTGGTCAATAGCACGTTTGTAGCTTACGACCTCCCTCGTGCAAGGCTTTTTTCTGCTGATTACACACACCATATTGGGTTTTGTACACGTCCTGTCTGATTATACAATGACAACTCTCTCAAATCATTCATGGTCTTCTCACAGCCTTCATCAGCCTCTGAACCACGTAGTCTCGTCTGCTTATACTGTAGCACTCCTCATAGTCCTCATCAGCCTCCGAACTTCCTATCTAAGCCTATATTATTGTTATCCTGTGTTCTTTTTTTCGTTCTTCGTTTTTTTTTCACTTTTTCTGGCCCCATTCTGCCTATATGCGCTTTGTTTCAGTCTCTGCTCTCTTTATCTCATTCTCTGTTCTTTTTGCTTTTACTCTCTGCTCTTTTTCTCATATCCCCCCTCTTTATCTCTCGTTGTCCTGCCACGGTCAGCCAGTTACAATATTTCATGGTTCATTATGCAGATACGAGGCTGTAAGTAACGAGCAGGCAAGCGACCAGGCAAGATGATATATTGTAGCCGTGGCGAATCAGGCAGACACACATGATCAGACTTACATATGCACTTGTAAAATGAACTGGAGTAAAGAAGGAGAGAGAGAAAAAAAAAATCCTTACATAACACATCGCACACACCCCTAAACACACACACACACACACACACACACACACACACACACACACACACACACAAGAAAGCATTTGACAGTACCACACCAAAGACTTTTATGGAAACTGTACCATCAAGGAGGAATTCAAGGCAAACTGTTTTGTTGGATGAAAGATTTTCTCATAAAAAGAGATATGAGAACAGTACTAAGGAAAAACTACTCATCTTGGAAAGAAGTGACTAGTGGAGTACCACAGGGTTCAGTGCTGGCACCAATCATGTTTTTAGTGCATATAAATGATATAAACAGTAACACTGGAAATGAGAGCTATCTGAATATGTTTGCAGATGATGCAAAAATACAACGGAGAATTACTAACACAGACTCTTGTAAAGAGCTACAAGAAGAAGTAAATAAACTTCATGAATGGAGTAGTACATGGCAAATGGAATTCAATGTGGACAAGTGTCATGTAATCAAGTTTGGTAAAAGTGGAAAAAGACCTGACTGGGATTATACGTTAGGAAATAAAACCCTACACACATCAGAAAGAGAGAAGGACCTAGGTGTGATTATCAATAACAGACTATCTCCGGCTGACCACATCAGTGAGAAGGTACAGAACATGTATACACTGCTTGCAAATATGAGAATAGCATTCACATACATAAATGAAGACATGCTAAGAAGGATAATAACATCATTCATGAGACCAACCCTGGAGTATGCATCAGTAGTCTGGAGTCCTCATCTCAGAAAACATAGACAAGATTGAAAAAGTACAAAGGGCCGCTACAAGATGGATACCAAGCTTAAGGGATCTAAGCTACGAAGAAAGACTAAATAAACTGAATCTACCAACACTACAGGAGAGAAGGAAAAGAGGTGACATGATAATGCTATATAAATGCATATCAGGGAAGGAGAAAATAGACATAAATGATTACTTAACATATGGGGAAGCATCAGCAAGAGGACACTGCAAAAAACTGCATAAGAAGAGAGGTGATAAAGACGTAAGGAAATTCAGTTTCCCAAACAGAGCAATTGATCAATGGAATGCACTACCGAATGAAATAGTGTGTGCCAAAACAATTCACAATTTTAAGGATATGTACGATAAATATGGTTTAAGACACGGGACAGTACGAGCTTGACTCATTCCTGTAAAGATACAATTAGGTAAGAACACACACACACACACACACACACACACACACACACACACACACACACAGAGTCCAGGGAACCTCTACAAATGGTAAGAAGCAGACAAGAAACATTCAGATTTTATGGATCTACAGTAAGAAGTGTGAACGTCGGGGGTAGGGTTGCGAGAGGCAGACCGAAAAAGACCTGAGACGAGGTCATAGAGTGTGACCTCAGGGATAAGGGACTGAATAGGGAGGCTGCCAGAGATCAAGCAGCGTGGAGAGCCATCATGTGACTAAGACCGACGCATGCAAGCTTATTGGAGCTTTTATAAAAGATACGATACGATCACAGTACAAAGCAACTGATTAAGTAGCCAATAACTTAGTGTAGAATCCGAATGCAGTATAGATATCGCTGGGAAATAAGCCAGGAAAGATGTGATAAACTGTACAGTAGATTAGCTGGAAAGAATGGAAAACACAATCCACTGAGTGTCCACATATAGAGCCACATGGAAATTTATATTAGACCACCGCCATTAAGAAATAAAAGGACCTTTGAACATGAGGCAACGTAAGAACAAGAGAGAGAGAGAGAGAGAGAGAGAGAGAGAGAGAGAGAGAGAAATAAAAACGAAACGACAATGGACGGTATAAAGATTCGTCAAAGTTACATAAGGGTCCCCTACATTTTGTGGGAATTTTCTTTATTGCAAGCCCCGCCCCCAATGCGGCGTCTACCTGTCTGCCTCAACCCATTTAAAACCCCCATGCCCAGTCAGCGACCCTCAGTGTCGCTCTTGGTATGGTGGGGTGTACATCTGCTTCGGTTAGGCAATGGCGCCGGGCCGTCTACCTCTTCATCCCCCCCCCCCATCTCGCTGCCACACCAGCCATCACCGCCTCAGTTACCCAATGTTACATAGGGGGTGTATACATGCGCCGCTCAGCTCCGCGGCGCCTCGCTGTCTGGTTATCCCACAGGGTACCAATGCACACCAGTCTCGCGTCATGGCAAGGGCGGAACATGTTCGTGTTTCGCTGAGGGTTCACTTAAGCACCAATAGTTTATTTATTACTGACCCTTTTATTAATCAACTACTTAGTTCACACCCTGCAATTCACTTAAGACTCTAAACCACCCCTACACCCATTATCAAGATCACGGCAGCCACGTAATAACCCGCCATCCTCATATCCAGCACACCCGCCTCAGACCCTAACCCCCCCATACTCCCCTTCCTCCACCCCTCCCCTTTCCTTATCCCCCTACCCAAGCCCTCCAGGGCTACAACACCTTACCCTAACACCCGTATCCTACCATCCTACCCAGGCTGCTGGAGCCGGAAAAGATCAGATGAACCTGAGAGGCAGCCAATAAGCCAATGCTTGGCAGAGAAAGCCGTAGCTATTCACTCCTCCCGTCCATAATTAACAACACACTGCACGTGCGAGACCCCCCCCCCCTTCCCAACACCAAACACACGCACGTTGGGTTAAGCCCCGACACTCTTTCTCTTAGTCTAAATTCTTCCTCTCCTACTTAAAAACACACACACACACACACACACACACACACACACACACACACACACACATGCACTTTACACCTTAAAAACACACACACACACACACACACACACACACACACACATGCACTTTACACAATGCAACCAGGACCAGAGCTCTCAGTAAGGCCGGGAGTTTAAACTAAGGCCTAGTTCCTGCCGTCGTGTCGTCGCCCTGGTTGCATAACACTCATCACATATACACAATCATTCTTTACCTTCCTTCCTTTCCCCCCCTTTTCTATACGTCATTATTATTATTATTATTATTATTATTATTATTATTATTATGTGGGCCTGACGTTGTGCGGTGAATGCAAGTCCCGCTCTCACTGGTAGGTCTTCCCATGCTTGACTTCCAAGTCCACTGATGATCACGGTCAGTAGGACCTGTAAAAAGGGTCAACTTTTATTTTAGGTATTCTATAGGCCTATCCATAATATTAGGTAAGTCTGTTACCTGTCCCGTAGATCTTAAACTATAGGTTTTTCTTCCTCCTTCGGCATCATCAATCGAATCAGCCACCGCACCTTCTTCTTGCTCTTCGTGCAAGCTCTATACGCTTTGAGTACTTTCCTCTGTTTCCTGCAATTGTGAGGCGTTTCCTTCGTCCGCTCTTTCTACGTCTAAAATATCTCTCAGTTCATATTTTTGCACTTCCTCTGGTGGGAGAGGGTCCTCATGGAGGGGATATGCTCTCCGCACGTTACCATTCATTGTCTCCTCTAAATTATCTTCGTGGGCAAGCCTGACTCTGTCTGTGTGGACTTTCATGACTCTCCCCGTGTTTATGTCTACCAGTTTTACTATCACATCACTAATTTTCCCTTTCACTCTAAAAGGTCCATCGTATAGAGGTTGATGTTTCTTAGGCTCTCCTGGCTTGGGAATCTTTCGTACATAAACCCTATCTCCTGTACGAATCTCTTTTACTTTTGCTCTCGATGTCTGTTGATTCTCCATGGCCTCTTGACTTTCCTCAATGTACCTTAAACATCTTTTAAAGGTACGATTAGCTTTAATGGCCATCTCATTTTTATAGTTATCCAGATCATAGCAGATCGGTTCCTGTTTTACGACATCATACGGGACACCAGGGTCCCTTAGGAACATGAGGTAGAATGGGGATTCCTTTAACACTCTGTGATATGCTGTGTTATATGCCCATGTGGCAAAGCACAACACTGAATCCCATATTTGTGGATTATCCTCTACTAAACTCCTGTTTGCAAGGCTTTTTACTGCTGATTACATACACCATAAAGGGAGTCGTACACGTCCTGTCTGATTATACAATGACAACTCTCTCAAATCATTCATGGTCTTCTCATAGCCTTCATCAGCCTCTGAACCACGTTGTCTCGTCTGCTTATACTTTATCACTCCTCACAGTCCTCATCAGCCTCCGAACCACCTATCCAAGCCGTATATTACTCTTACCGTGTTCTTTTTATCGTTCTTCTTCTTTTCACTTTTTCTGGCCCCATTCTGCCTTTCTGCTTTTTGTTTCAGTCTCTGCTCTCTTTATCTCATTCTCTGTTCTTTTTGCTTTTATTCGCTGCTCTTTTTCTTTTCATCCATCCATCATCATCCAATCCTACTTTGCCCCATGAGGAGCGTAGGAGCTCGGGGCTAGGCAGTTGGTCCTGACATTTAAGATGAGAGTGACCAACCTCACTCATCCCTGAGTGGCATTATGTGAGCAATAGACCCGAACCATCCCTTGGATATAAACCTTCACCAGCTCAATCCGATTGGAGCACAATAATTACCCATTAAACCACCAGGCGCCAAATTTTGGTTATATGGTTACCACCCAGCATAGTAAATGGTTTCCTTGTGTACAGGAAACCATTTGGCTTGTCACTCAGTGTAGAGTCACCCACAGGCAGAAGGAAGAGGAAAGAATGAAGGAATGAAAGACAGAAGAGGGAGTGTAAAGTCACCCGTAGGCAGAAGGAAGAGGAAAGAATGAAGGAATGAAAGACAGAAGAGGGAGTGTAAAGTCACCCGTAGGCAGAAGGAAGAGGAAAGAATGAAGGAAAGAAAGACAGAAGAGGGAGTGTAAAGTCACCCGTAGGCAGAAGGAAGAGGAAAGAATGAAGGAAAGAAAGACAGAAGAGGGAGTGTAAAGTCACCCGTAGGCAGAAGGAAGAGGAAAGACTGAAAGAAAGAAAGACAGAAGATTATCGAGGAATATTATACTGACGGGGAAGAGAGAGGGGAGGAAAGTTAACTAAATAAAACTCTTCATGTTTCCCGTGAAACATGAGTTTTCATTTATTTATAATTATCCTCCAAGAGGGAATCTAAAAAATACAAGTTGAAAGATGTGTTTATTATTATCATTATTATTATTATTGATATTATTATTGTTATTAAAGTGAATGCAGTAAGTGGAGCATGAAGAGAGCGAGTATTATAAGCTGGAGACAGCCCTTACCCACCTGAGGCAGCGAAAGGGAAGACACGAAGAGAGGGTGTGGCAAGAGAAAGATAAAACGAGAGAGAGAAAGCACAAAATTATATCCCCGTTTTTATCTGAACCTTCAATTTGTGCTATACGTAACAGATATCTAATGCATATAAATTTTTAGTAATGATCTATCTATCTATCTATCTATCTATTGCCAGACGCCTCAATCCCGTTTGGGGTGGCCACAAACAAATCGCCTCCAAGTCGCCCTGTCCCCCACCATTTCACTGCCCTGCTCCCAACTAACACCCCTCTCTCTCATATACCTCTCCATCCCATCCCTCCATCTCATTCTAGGCCTCCCCCTCCCTCTTCCCCCCTCCACCTCACTCACATACACTCTCTTCGTCAGTCTTTCACCCTCCATCCTCTCCACATGGCCAAACCACCTCAGTGTGTTCCTCATAACGCTTCCTATCACATCCACATCAACACCACAACGTAATGATACAGTACTTTATTGCTGATTCTGATTGCTATCGTCCTTACACCTGCTCTCTTTTACACACAAGGCTCCTACAACCCACTCTCTGCTGAATAAAACCGTCTGGCCTCAGCAATATAAGGACGATCAGAGAAATTACCAATATGCTGGGAATCGAACCCAGGACTCTCAGGTGAGAGCCAGGCAGCATACCACTACACCACGACCAGGTAAAAGTTAACTCACGTTGTCACAATCTTGTAACCAACGTCCCTCCGCCCCCCACTGTGGGCCTGAAGAGGGTGAGTTAACCCCCTGGCACTCGGGCAAGTAGATGCTTTTAATCTATCCCAAGCACTTACGGCAAGTCAGAATGA